>NW_009233330.1:23113-81388 GCF_000690835.1 Fulmarus glacialis | reverse complement strand
CCCTGCACTTGGCCCTGTTGAACCTCATGGGGCCCACTCCTCGAGCTTGTCCAGGACCCTCTGGATGGCATCCTGTCCCTCAGGCGTGTCAACCACACCTCTCAACTTGGTGTCATCTGCAAACTTGCTGAGCATGCACTCGATCGCACTATGTCAGTGATGAAGATATTAAGTTATGATGAAGTTATTTCTTAGAACACAGTTGTGTTTATCAGTGACAAAATAGCATTTTAAGGATCAAGGGAGAGGGAAGATTCAAATCACATGCATTCTGGGAATTATCTAAATTGCCAAATTCAGGTCAATTTTTCTAATTAATCTTTCCACCATCAGCAACTTACTTTTTTCAATCCTATATAAAATTGCTTCTACTGTCTTGATATCTCATGTGCAAAATTTCCCCTTTTTTTTACTTTATGGTGTTTATCTAGAAATAAAATGCATCTCATCTTTTACTTCTGGGGTCCAAACATAATGTTAGAGGCCTATTCTATCTTGCTATTTTCTGAATATTAAGAACAGTTGAAATTTTGGCCCACTGTTTTCACTTTGTATGCTGCACTTCCACGGCACAGAAGAAAACGATCTACACGCACATTCTGCCCCAACCTCTACAACCACCCAATACATCAATTTCTACTTCTTTGGAAATAGAAAAAAATACTATGGAATGAGAAGGGTTGATGAAAATATTTTAAGCTAGATATCACATCTAGCTTCAAATAAAAAGGTTGAGAAACACTGTTTTAACCATAAACATAGTGCAAGTTTTAGCCATGAGATAAAGCTGTCTAAAAGCCCACTTTAATTAAGACTGAATACATTAAATAAAACCACTAACTAGTGGCAATATGTTCTTTTTAAGATCTAACAGAAGACTCTGATTCTTTGTAGAGTCATAATTGAAACAGAATACCGTGAAACAACATCACAGGGAATCCTCGAAAAGGTTCTAACGTAAGGTCTTGTAAAGCGGTAGGGAATATGAAAACTTACCAAGTAAAACTGTGAGCATAGTAACAGAAATAGGCTGTGTATTTCAACAAAAAATTTAGGAGCAATCCATGGAGTGTGTGAATATTTTTTTTTTGTCATCACAATAAAAGGAACTACTAGGCGTCGATACTGAAATCCAACACTATCTGACTTTTATTTTACAGCTATGGAGACAACGGACCTTCCCTTGTAGTAACTTAACAGTATTGCAGACTATATAGCATGGGATTAAACTAAAAATTCTGCTAGCGAAGTGATAGCCGTATGTTTCTGTTATGTGCAGTTCATTAGCAATATAACAACTCATGTTTAAACGATATATATATATAATTATATATAATAGACCTGACTTCTTCAACTAAATCTATCTACATTTTCACTGATATCTGTAAAAGCAAGGACAAACGGTCAATTTAATGATTTATTTCAAAAACTGTTATAAATTTATGGTTACACTCAGTACTTATCTAGGCTTTAAATTCAATAAATGTCACCGTAATCCTAGCATCACTGAAAACAGTAAATCCAGGAAAACAAATCAGTCTTCAACTAGAAATACAACCTTAACTCAGACTGGTTTAATTTTATAATCTAAATACAGTTCCACAGAGTTACATACACTGGGAATGGATCCTCAGTTTTAGTTCTGCTGGGTACTTCTTTCAAAGGTGCAGCTGTTTGCTACAATAAAATTTATAGTATTTTGCTTAGATTAGTTTCAAACAATTCAAGAAATAGCACTAACTGCAACCCATGGTAAAGTGCCCCACAACTGAGTATGTTAAAAGATTACATTTCGAGAGAAGATATGTCAATTTATTAATGTTCATCTTCCTTTGCACAATGTTATCATCACGATGATAAACTCCTCAGATATACCCATGGCATATGCAGATGCACATACATATATGTAGGTATACAGGTTCTTTTAAGTGTTATGCTCTAGTTACCAGGTGGTCACTGCAGTAATTAACTTAAATGAAACAGAAGTGAAGATCTTCTATCCTTTCCTTTTTTTGCTGCTTCATTTGGGATCCACACTACAGTCTTGCTAACTTCTGACCTTTCAGCCCAGAGAGTTACTCATGTCATGAACACAAACTTCCCATTAACTATGAAACTCAAGACTTTTTCCTCTCCATACAGCATCATTAACTGCTTGGTCCGCAACAGAAGCTACTCCTCCCTCTACTTACACTTGGCACCACAGCAATGTCAGAAAGCTCTGTCTAGATCAAGCCTTCATTTCCCTTGATAGGTCCCCAGACTCTCTGAGTAATATTGAATAGAATTTGTTAAATATTCTTTGGAAATAACCACTGTCTTGGCTCCCTGTAAGCACATGCTTTTTAGCCCCTATACTCTAAGCCCCTATACCCTATATGAAAACTTCTAGAGTCTTCCAGTTTTCCAACAGGTCTACTTCTGAAACTGCTTTTCAGCTGGGCTTTAACACTCTCCCAATTTTATCAAGGGCAATATTTACGCTTACATAAAAAGAAACTTTCAATATTTTCCTTCTCCTCTCTAAAGAAATTATGCCATTTCCATTTGTGTTCCTCCACATTCAGTTCCTCACTATCCTAAATTAACTGACGGACTTCATAAAGGTTTTTTGTTTCTTTTGTGGGTTGTTTTTTTTAATACATTTTTAATTTTGTTTCCATGGCATATGTGATCTTTCTGGGAACAGAAGCTTCAATGCTTGAGTCCCTTCAGCCTGAAATACGAGCTGGTTACTTAAACACATCTGTCCTGGTTTTTATTCAGAACAACTGTGCTTCTTTGACACTAGTTTGTCTTAAGGCTTCCCTGTGTCCAAACAGATGCACTTATGGTAAGTGTTTGTTTGTTTTTAATAAATATAGAACAGATATCCTTTTCCACTAGGACTAGTCAACATCTACAGATTTGTATCTATTTTCTTCCCCCAAAACTTTTATTTCATTCATTCTGAGAGCAGTTTAAACCCCACTGCATTAATCAAGGATACAGTGTTCCCACATTAAGAAATATTCTCTGCAGGTATTTTCGTATCTATGAAATTGGTTTCCAAGATGCTTTACATTAAAACTTTAATCTTCACAAGATTACTATAATTATTAGTTGCACTGTAATAACTGGTTTTGTGGCAACCACGTGTTTGATGCTCTATTGTTAAAAGAGGAGCAGTCCCTTTTATAAGTCTTTACTATCTGGAAGGCAGATGTATAAAGATACCAGGAAAGTCCAGAGACAAAACTAAACATCCCAATTTTTTTTCCTAATGTTTGTTTGCGTTGCATTGTAATTAACTCTTTTTTTATAGCTCTCACAACAAATTACCTTAGAACAAGAAAAGGAACTAACTGAAGGGCACTCTTTGCCATAGCCAGTTTCACTCTGGAACATACTGATATGCGAGGTACAGTTATTTGAGAAAACGGGAGAACAGAACAGACACACTCAGACAACATAATCACTGACGCCTCGTTTCCTTAGGAAACCAAGCTAAAATTACAGCTAAATGAACAATGTGGTTTATCTGAAATTCTGAAATACGGTAGGTAAACCCTTGACGTAAAAATGTATGAAGAATTCCTTTGTGGGAACATGTTCAGAGGATGTCAGCAGAGGATGTCATTCCTTCTAAAGGCTGTTATTTCCAATTGAAAAGCCATTCTTGAGAAGGAAAATGGAAGTCTATGTTGTTGTAAAGGCAGATAGATGGCTGAGATGACTATGACGGGTACTTACAGCAAGTCCATGATAAGCTGTACTTAAGGTTCAGTAAGCCTAGAAAGTGGAGGCTCCAGACTCGGTGGTGAAAACGGCTGTTGTTTGTATAGCTCCTCAGAAAAAGTCATCCATTCACTTTCTGAGAAAACGGTGTAAGACAAAATGTTGCCTTGATTTATAGGAAGATTAAAAACAAAACAGGAGGTAAGTCTGAACTGTAAAGGTTCAAAGTCTGTAAAAACTGCACTCTTCATGTCGGGGAGATCAGAATTTAGATTATTCTTCCTTGATTGAAATTACTTTTGGAAACCGAAAAACTGGACAGCTATTAGGGGAAGGAGAGACGAGAAAGACAGTGGGCACAGACATTTTAACTTTCATCAGGCTACAATGCACTCACTGAACAAAGCAGGTGAGGTCTTCTCTTAGTGCTTGTTGAAGAAAACTAAGGTGATGCTATTGAAAACTTTATTTCATACTAATGTTGGTGAACACCCACCTACCCACTTAGAACATTCACTGCCAGACTGTAGCAAAGGTGCTACACTTTAAATAATCTTTCATGAACAACTGTCTCCTCTTTGTTTCAGTTCAAACAAAATATTTCAGTGCACTGTCCGTTAACATGAATAATATAATCCTTTCTTCAATTCTGAGAAACACTTCAGTTTCACTATGCTTATGTAAAGAGACCTTTCTCTAAATGCCCATACTTCGTGACCTGCTAACTTGACTATACAAAAACCACTGGTGGACTAATTGGCGAGAACACAGAAACATGTGTTTCCTTTGAATATCACAGATACTGTATCAGATTAGATTTTGAAACAGGCAAATAAAAAGAAATACTCTGTTGAGTCTTCATGGTATAGAAGTTCATTTCTAGGTATAGTCCATGAATTTTCCATTAATTTCCTATAAAATATAAAGTGATGTCACTCTTGTTCTATCATATTTTCATTAAATAAATTATAGATAAAATGCATTATCCAGGACAACGAATGGGACCACAACTTACTGTCGTGACACGTAGGTAAGTGACATAATGCACTGGCTTATGTGCCATATATTTTTCGTGTATTCTGTGATGCTCATGACCAACTCTTTCAGCTAAAAAAAGGTTTATTCTTAGAAGAATATGTACATTCCCAGTGACCCAAACACTGTTTTTTAATCTAACATAGTAAAATTATTGTTAATGCAAGTCCAACAGGAGATTCTTTTTCTTGACTGTAATTCTTCAGGGAACTTAGGTAATGGAATCAAAAACTTGAGCTTTAAACAGGTGCTGGCACAAACCTAGTTGCAGTAACCAGAGCAACCTTAAGCAATGTTGTAGTTACCCGGTGTCTGCTCACTAGACTGGACTCATATCTTTTTATGAGCCTTAGGCAGTTTGTGAATATGTACCTTTGCATTAATTCCCACTTAACAAAGTTGGATTTAATTAAACAAACTTAGGATGTTACAATCCTCACCAGAGCTGAGATGTAGTATTATTCTAACAAAGAAGTTTAGCAGATACTTGCCAACTTTGATAAAATCCCTTGCTAGTGGATTTTGCCAATAAAGTAAATACTGATCTTCAATTTCACTTTTGTTATAAATTATGCCACTTCATCTCTTTTGAATCAGTGAAAAACTTCTGGCTGCCATAATATTTTAACAAGACCTAAATTTTTTTTAAAACCAGGAAACTTAAGTATCTTCCATATTTCAGCACCTGGAAACCTAATGATACATGGTCTGAGGGTACCCAGCTGTGATATTGAGAAAACTAAGTTACCCTCATTAATTATTTAAGGCAAAAAAACCCCACAACACTCCACAAGAAAGGTAACAAATTTCTGACACCACTACCAACGATAAGGTAGGCATGAGTAAGACTGATCTGCTTTGGGACCTACAGTGTTGTTCTGTCTGAAAGGCAGTACTTCATTTAGTTCTGAGTCTACAATCAGAAGATAAAACAGGTCTTGGACAACGTAGAGCTTCTCCAGGCATATAGAAATTCCAAGGATGTTGTAAAGAATACTGTAGGTATGATCAAGATACCCTCCAATACTACTTCTGAAAGCCAAGATGCTTTCCACTCAAACAGATTAAGTAAACAAACTTCATATAAGGAAGGTCTTGCTCCCATTGACATAGTGGGGGCTTAGCAGGTTCCAGCACAGTTCAGAGCAGGTAAGGAGGAAGATGAAAGCCACTGTCTTCAGAAGAGCAAGAAATACTGTGGCACTAATCAGTCAGACCTCTGGTGCTAAGGGTTGAGCTCTGTGTTGAGAAAACTTGGCTAATGCAGAAGAAATCATGACATGTTTTGCAATCTTGCCAGAGCTGATACTGAAGCTATCAGCATTCCAGACATTCCAGCATTCCAGTAACAGGCAACTCAGCACAGGGAATACCAATGCTTGTGTATTGGATAGTTGGTATCGTAATAAAATTTCATAAATAAGTTTCTTTCAGAGAGTGCTGGATCATGCATAGGGTAGGTAGAGAAAGACAGAAAGAACTGAGGCCATTCCTAAATTCAGGTTTGGTTTGATCAACCTGACACCACAACAGCACTTGAGTTGCTGTTTACATCTAAAGGCCTGAATGCTTACTTGCCAATGAAGGCAAGAAGAGAACAACACTTAAGTCTCACCATTGAAAGTCTACTTAATTTTAATGTTAAGTGAATTTGATGCACGCCATTGCTCATGTGGATAGATTATAATATCATTTCTGCTTAATTTTGACATATTGAACTGACATTAAATAATTTTTTAAATAAAGCAGCACAAAAGCATTTGCAAAGTACTTACCATGCAAAACACTTGTAATCCTAAATTCATACATATACACATTTTAAGCTGCTGGTAGCAATTCAAACTATACTTAAAATGGATTAAAACAGTATTTAAAAGATATCCTATGACTAAAGCAAAACTTAATGTTTAAAACAATTATTTCAAGCCTTTTCAGTTTGGTTGAAATTAATAAAATTGCTCGTTTCCTCTCTCCCTCCAACACTGCTGTATCAAAGGATATTACTTGAAGATTTAAAAACATCTACTGAACGACAGCTCTTTAAATTGCGTAAAGTTCAACCATGATAAACAAATACTCAAATGGACAAAGATTAGCACACGGAACAGCTTGTACTCACCTATTAATAAATACCATGCCAAATTTAGTCTGACAGCCACAACTAAATTAGCAGATAAAGTAATTACTGTATTTGATACTCCATGGCTTAAAAATCACAACTACCAGAATTTATTTCTGTTCTGTCACTGTATGACTCTAGCAAAACTTCATAAACCAGTTTCCCAATTTTAAAATGTGGAGATTAATACATCTTATCAGTGATGTTACAGGGCTTAAGTCAGTATTTCTAAACATTTAGATCCTGACTGCAAAGTGCTCCATCAATGCAGCAGAAAGGAAGCTTATTAATCTTAATTCCTTTAACTACCACCAACTGCTTCATGAACAATAAAAAAAAATTTCAAGTTGCAAAAGCATTTCCAGTATCAGACAGCTATCACTGACAGCATAAAATTCTTTTAATAGAAAAAGAATGAAAGAGTAATTCATCTGACGAGCCAAATTTCAGCCTGATGCTTTTATAGGAGTAATAAATCCCTGAAAATAGGATTCGTAATATTGATGCAGAAATATTGAGACAAACTCAAAACTATTAATGGTGCAAAAGACACCACTTCAAATGCTTTTACCTGTCTGAACCAGTTTTGCTGCTTTGACACACCCACAATTCTTGTATATATTTATCCCTCTGAAACACAGAACAAGCATATAACACAAAGAAGCCTTTATATATAATACCATATAATTACCCTTCGTATTTCAGATGGTTTGAAAATCTATGTTTATGAATATAGTTCTCTGATCATGTTCCTGTGACTTCAATGAGGGCAGAATACACCTCATGGAATAAAAAACTCAGTCGCCTCGTGACTGGCCCAAACTCCACCAACTGGGCCATTAGACCAGCCTTTCTATAAAGGCATCTGAAATATTTGTTTTTAAAAAATTGCATGCAACTGGTTTCATAACAGGAGTCATAATACTTCTTGCCTTGATCACTTTCCAGGATCATAAACCTCTTCTTTTTTCTAATACAAATACAGGGAAATGAATCTACTAGCTAGTCCTTTCCCACAACATGAAGGGTGAAAAGAGTATTTCTTTGCGAAACACTGAAGAAAACCCACCAACCGTGATGTACACACTTGCTCTTCACTCCAGACAAAACATAGGTTTAAAGCTAGAAATCAGCTACTTTTTATGACAGTTGAGTATATCAGAGATTCCTTGTTTCCAAATGCAAGTGACTTGATTCTCATTACTGAATAATCAGTTACTCTGATGAATTGTACTATTATTTTCAGTATTTGTGTAAGAAAAACTGAGACGGAAGATTCAGTGAAGCCATATCATCATTCCAAAAAGTTATATGGCAATATACATTCCATATCGTGTACTTCTCTATAAATATATTGCTTTGTAGGTGTTATTTTATTGGTTGAAATCTACATTTTAAATCTCATATATGCAACACATCTAACTTTCTACAAAACACACTGTAGGAAAAATACAGCAGAAATAAGTAAACTTTATTCTCATTCCCCCAGTCCATTTCAGGGAAAAAAAAAAAAAAAAGACAAGTACTCTTTGGAATCCTTTTACTGCTCTGAAATTACAAGCACATATTAGGCACACGCACACTTATTGCAAAGTTGTCTACCTGCCTTTTCAGCATGTAAATGCTTCCAAACCACTGGAATAGCTGTACAATCAATTTGTTATAGAAAGAAATCTAAGACTGCAATAAAGAAACAAAATATTATATCAATGTGAAATTGTATGTCACTAAAGTTTTACAATTTGTTTTTTCCCCATTTTATGTATGAAAACCCAAGAGATTATGTGACTTGTCCTCTCAGCATCACATTGAATCTCTTCAAGAACCTCTGTGGAAATCAAAACAGAGTATAAATTTGTGCTTCTCAGTCCTTCACGTTGAGATGTAGTTTCATCACCGTGAGATACAGAAAGAGAAGACACTGACACTCACTCTGCAACAGAGGTTTTAAAGATATTAGTGTGCTTTGGGGGTTTTTTACAGAATCTCAGAAACATTGTCTTTACAGTTAATGACGTGTTGCATACTTATGCGTAATATACCAATCTGTGGAAACAAGAGGGAGCAGTTTTGGTCACCAAAGGTGAGCTTAAGAGTTTTAATACTGCTAAACTTAAAAAGGAAATATACTCTTAAAAAGGGAATGCAAGTTGAAGTAAAAGTGGCTATTCACTTTTGAACTTCTTTTATGATTTCACGATCTTAAAATAAAATGTATCATTTTCCCACCATAAAGAATATCAATGCCCAGGAATTTCTCATCATTCTCAAAAGAAATACAAAACATATTGAAGAGCAATAAATAAACATTTTGCTAACAATTATGTTTGTACACCACCAGGGTGGAACTGCTCTGAAAAACTCGTCTCTTCATATGCAAATTCCTGGAAACACACAATGCCAACTTCATTTACTTTTTCTTCATTTTACAGTTAAGCTTCTAAATACCCGCAATTGGTAACAGTCTCTAGGGGCGGGGGGGAGAAAATCAGGCCTAGTACCCAGAGAAAGATTTACACAAAGAGATAAAAAATAAGTAGGTGTCTAAAAGTTAACTTTTTATGTTTCTGCTCTTAGACAAATTTGAATTTTAAATACATTATTCATCCACAGCTAAAACATTTAACAGCAACAATATGTAGTTCCGACTACTTCTTCCCCTGCCAACAAAATCTTTTTTCAGACACGGTATTCCTTCATGTACTATTTGGAGGGAAATGCTTCTCTGTAATAAAAATTCCTTCTGTATTTTTTTTTCATTCCCTTCCAACTTATACCAAACAAGAAAGCATAACACACATCCTTTTATGGTTAAAAAGATCCTGACCAAGGTTCCTAATGTTCTTCGACAAGCGATGCCCACATTACCACAACATTTTCTTGACTTAACACAGTTTGAAGATGAGGATGATGCCTTACATGCTCCAGGCTGAATAGATTTGCTAGGAAGACATGTCCTGACAGATATGCTTAAGAGAATAAGGTCATTGATTAATCAGGAAAGGAGTCCATTAAAATAATTAATTCCATAAAAATGGAATTAATATATTTGCAGATGGTTACATAACAGGACACTGTCAAGGTATTTTTGTCAATTTTTGAATATTCCTTTCTCGATCAGCATTGATAAATGTTTTGCTGTGTATTTGTCTAGCTTTCAGAGTGTTAGAAGCTGGTTTGCAATTAATTGCTGCATAAAAAACTAAATAGTCCCGAACTAATTGTGTACTTAAAAATAATAAAAGCATTTTCAAATACTTTGTTCCACATGTAATAGTTTTGCAAGGATCTGAATGTGTTCATGCACAGGAGAAACAAGTAAATATCTGGAGACAATACTGTGAAAGTTTCAAACTAGTGTTTTCAAAAGTTTACATGCAGTAAGCTTCCAAAATATTAATCTCAATAAGAATCTTTTTCATTGTACTTTTCAAAGAATCCAAAATTAGAACACAAAGATGAACAGATAAAACCTGTTTCCACTCTTTCTCTGTGATTCAAAAAGCACACACTAATGTGTTCTGTATAGCTGTAAATATCTCAATTGATAGTACCTTCCAAAATTGCCTTAATATGGTAATGCAGAGATTATTCATCTTTCTCTACAAATTCAGACTCTTGCTTTTTCTGTCCGACCCCAAAATTGCTTTTGCATATTAAATGAGCTGTGAAGCTGTCTTCATATTGAAAACTTACTATTGATTCTCTTAGCTCACATGAAGGGAGAGATTTCCTTCACAGTAACAGTGATGAACAACTCAGTGGAGGAAGGAGAAAACCAACTGCACCTTGACCTACCACAAATGTTCTTCCACTGATCACTTGACTAAAGATTTATTTTTAAGATCAGTAGTCGGGTAGAGGAGACAGACAACCAATTACCCCACCAAATATTGTGATAGGTTAATTCAGCTTGCTATGAATGGTAGCAACTGGGGGGCCAACCAGTGAAAACACTTCCCATCTTCTCACTTGATAAATTGCTACATGGGGCATGTGGGAGAATCATAATGGCACAGCGTAGAGGTTCAAGGAGGCAAAGGATTAAACCTGTATGAAATGAAGCTTCGCTATTTCTACTGCTCACAAATCTGACTGTTTTACTTAAAATCTTAAAACCTCTATCTGTGTGTGCCAGAAAACTGCACACATATCACCTTGCTCCACAAGAGTAGTCCTACTAAGCACACACTCACTTTTTGTCTTGCTGAGCTGCGTGGCAAAATTAATTTTTGGGGTTTTTTTTACATCCTATTTATACAAACCACGATTACAATTTTCCAAGTTTCCCAGGAATGCATCCCTCCAAACCTAACAGACTGCAATTTTTTCAATCTTGTATGTATCTTCTCTTCTTACTAGGCTTCCAACAATTCTCAGTTCTTTTCTATTAAATTACCTTTCTAGTGGTATTCCTTCTTTTTTATTTAGTATTGAAGCACTCTATTAACATACTGTTTATTCACACACAGTTACTTACCTTTTGATAACAGTAATAACGTTTTGGTATCACTGGCATAAAGCTTTCTACACCATTTTTCTAGGAGGGGTAAATTTATCCAGTTATATTCACAAAACTTACAAATAAAGAAGCCAAAGAAAAATAATTCTGCATACTGCAATGCTGCCTCACATGAGTCAGAGAGGTAATATATGCCTCCAAGTTGCTTTAACAGGTATAGTCTCCTAAATCTGATATTATCATTGCCTGAAGGCCTGTAAACTGGGCTGCAGCTTGATCACACATCTTTTCAAGAAGGAACTGGCAACATGTGGTAGACAAAAAAAAAAAGAGAGAATATTTCAGTTATTAAGTTGCTGCCATACAGTAAAACTGATGCTGCAAGAACACAATCATAAAATGCCAGTCTTGTTCATTACAAATTCAGTTGCACAGCTTCTCATGAAACATTTGCTATTGCAACCAGAAGAATCCCTCTGGTAATTTCATTCCAACATTTCTTTTGTTTCAGGAGAGCTCATAAAGCATGCAATCCTAAAGTGTCATATTATTAGCATCACAGTCCTTTATTTCTACCAAACAAGTTGCATAAATCCTGGTCACTAGTCTTTATTCCAAATGCACTGCCTGCTCTAAATAAGTCTTTTTTTTTACCCGGTATCCATCTATTAATTTCCATCTTGAATTAATCTCAAAATAGTGTCTCAACAACGGTTTCTGATTTTAAATTTAAAAAAAAAAATTTTAAACTTGCAAAAGCAGCTTGAGTTGCCATGTTAAAATGAATATTTAATGCAAGATAAACAGCTCTTCTGTTCAGTAGTTCTTGTGCAGTCAAGGTTAATTACACAGAACAAAGCCTAGAAATTACTGCCATTTTAATAGCATTTTACATCCACTTTCAAAATACATGATATGCATAAAACAGAATGGATACACAAAGAACTACATTCTACCTAGAAAGCTGTGTTCCACACAAACAAAGATGAAACACAGCGTAAAGAACATCAAATTAAAATTGTATCTTAGTTTAGATATTTCTCACTCAGAGATGACTATCAGACATCAGCAAGCCAGATTTCATGTACTCTACTCCTTGCTCTGTCATTCATTTGCTTTTCAATTGGTTTTTTTTTTTGGTTTTTTTTGTTTGTTTTTTTTTTTTAAATCAGTGAAACAGTTACAGTGCTTTTCTTTCATACAGAACACAGCTGGGCTCTGTGAACTTTGGAAGGCAGGTATCATAGAAGTTCTAAGGGAGATACACTCCCTTTCATCGAGCTCCAGAACATATTAACAAGAGCCTCATCCTGAGAAATATTATGTACTTGTAATGAGCTTCTTGCCACTGAAGTCAGTGGCACGCAGGGAGCATCTCATTCCTTTCAGAAATGAACACCAAATGCTTTTTATTGCTTGGACCAATAGCTAGAACTCTGAGCCCTGTTTTTAATGCTAGGGGGAGTTTTTTTGTTGTTGTTGTTTAACTATATAGTTTGGTAGGGGGAAAGAAAAGCGGCATACAATTTTCCAATGGACTTATATGAGTCAATATAACATCTTATAAGTTATTGTCCAAATGTTAAGAGGTGTCCATGATAACTAAAATCAACAGGTACTTAAGACACTCAAGAACAGTAAAGAATTTTAAGGAGGGACAACATAAAAATTTGTATCAGTGGAAAAATGGCCAACGAGAAAAATCTCGAACAGCTCTGAAATCATATAATTCTCCCTGCTGACAGAAGTAGCTTGTTTTTCCTTCAAGAAAAACGTGCCAAAATGCACTGGATCTGAGTGACTGCTCATCGTAATTGTGATAAATTGCGAAGGTTATAGAAAGAGAGGGGAGAGGAAGAACACCATTCTGGTTAAAGCCTTGGACAAGCTCTCTACTCATAGCTCAGGATTCCACTATAAATGTACATACACCTAGTTTCTCCATGCTTCAAGTCCTGTCTAAAAAACAGAGGGTTTTTTCCATATGTCACAACTACTATGAACAATATATTAAATAAGAACTTGTGAGATGCTCAGTTACTATTTTCATCTAGCCTATGTAGATAGAAACAATACCTATATGTATGTCAAAATGGTAACCTGCGTATAATTTGACCTACATTTCAAGAGCTAATCTAATCACTTAGCAATAGTAAGATGAAAATTAAATAAGATTTATTACTTACAAAAAGTCATGCATCTAGGTGAAATGAGATAGAATTAATGATTTTATCTAGGACACGCACTATAAATGCTAAACAATGAAAATAGTAATTTGGAACAAGTGTGTTTATTCTTTCTCAACCAACACATTGTCCTCAGGGTTCTTGCAAATGAGTAGCTGATTATTTACATACCATCAGTCAGTCATCAGTTTTAGTCAAGACATCAGTCACATCTGTCTAACATTTTTCTAAACCAGAAAAGATGTTATAGTAAAACACAGAATATCGGATATCTCCCAATATACAAACATGTTTAGATGTACATATTTCAGCAGTTTATTACTAAAGCTAACTTCAGTAAGCAAATCATTAAAATGACAAAGAATGGCAAGAGTTGGAGCAGCATTATTAGTTTAACTCTATTTCACTCTTTTGCTTCAGCAGAAGTACTTCCTCTCTACATTATGTGGGTATACTTAAATATTGTACGTGCACGCCAGACAGTTCATTATGTAACTGAAAACCAGTATTTAATTCACAGACATCTTTTTGCCCAAATTTTGATGTACTGGTAACCTGTTAAGACCTAAGGAGTGCATCTAATTGTATCCAATGAAGCCAAATTAATGCTCCTCCCCACTGCCCCATCTCTCCCATGGACGTGCTGTTTGCAATGATTACAGGTCCCAGCACATAAAAGACATACAAGTTCTAGCATGAACACTTAAATCATTAAAACAGAAATAGAGAGTCAACAGGTCTAAGTTTTATTTATCTTTCTTTCACTGTCTCACTGAGATGCTGCTGGACAAAGCAGTCTTTCCTTTAGCCTTCTCCATCTAAAGTCTCCTTCTAAAAGAGAAAATACTGAAATACACCTTATGTAAACAAGCAACTATTTTCCTAAATAGAAGTTACTATAGAAATGCAAAGCTTGATAGGAAGATGGCACATTATTCATTAGCAATTAGTGAAGAAAATACTGTGCATGCTTTTGGTAACATGGAAGCAAAACAGCAGAACATCCTAGACTTTTTTTTTTTTTTTTACTTTATGTTTCATGATATTATGATCAATGACATTGTCGGTATCAATTAGACAAAAATAAATGCAATGGATCATCCAACCTCAGAATGTTTACTGCTGAGAGTAACTGATTCAACAGTAAGTTTTTAATTTTTTGTTTGTTTGTTTGTTTGTTATATTTTTGGCTGTAATACACTCTGCTACACAGTTATTTTTCAGATATATATTAAAACAACAACAACAACAAAAAACCTTTTTAGACTGACAGCCATCAAAGGATTTTGTGCATTTAACAGCAAAAAGTTACCAGTGCAAATCACAGAATCCAAAACAAGAATGACTAAGAATCATATGAAATCATCACACAGACATACATTCATGTTAGTACTATTCTTTCTTAAGAAGACAGACATAATCTAGTAGTCTGAAAGCCAGAACAAAAAAAAAACCAATCCAAAACACTAAACCAACCCAATCACTGTAACAGTAAATAACTGGCACTTTTGTATACAAAATTGACTTTAAAACCCCAAAATACGAGCTGCTGCAGGACTTAAGCCCTGATCTGAAGGGCTTTGTAAGGAAGAAACCTAGTAGTAGAAAGAGGTTGTGGGCTCAGCACTGAAATATCCTTCTTAACATCCTACCATCATGCTTTATGTACTTCTATATTTACAAATGCAGATTTGCTGGTTAATGAATTTTACAGATTATTGCTATGCCCATATTCTATGCTCAACAACTTCGCAAATATTTTTCCTTTCAAGAAGAAATGGCAATGGGGAACTAAAGAAAAATTTTCAAAAAAATATAACCAAGATCCTCTTCCCAGTTTAAAAGACCATGGTACATTGCTTGTTCTACATACTATGGGTGGACCATGACAGATAAAACAAGCACCATCATTATGTAATAACCTGCAATTATTTTTATGACTATTGAATTCCATTCTTCCTATGCAATACATAGAATGCAAATGTAAAGCAATAGTACAAATTACAAGCCCTAACAAGGCAGTAAATCTGAATCAAGTCACGCAACATAACGTGTCTATAAACTTTCTCACCAGATGCAAAAAAGACTTTTAAAAGCTGTTCTTTTTAATTTGTTTTTCTTCAATTTTTTTAGAAAATTAATGAAAAAACCCTATTTCTACTCATCTCAGTATAGCAAATTAGTAGTTTGATCAAATTAGAGAAAAATTCACAGAAATTGAGATGAATATCGTAAGATTTAATTTATCAGTAGATGTGGTGGTCCTTTCCTTTACTATTGCATTATGAAAATAAAAATGCAACTGTCATCAGAAATACAGTTGATTGGGGATTATGATTCATATTAAGATCATAACCTATAAAAATCATCAGCTGTGCAGAATGAGCTGTTCCAGTTGACAGATATTATTAAAAAAATCTTCCAATAAATTACAGAAAAAGGTGATTTAAAAAATTGCTTTTGGCTTTCAGCATATGAGGCTTAAGGTAAAGTGCTCCTGACACTAACACATATTTCATGTGGTTTTAGTGACTAGTTACTACAAACAAACCATGTTATTGTGGAAAAGTTCTACTAATAAAATTCAGTGAGAATGAAGGGAACTGATCAGTTTATAAAATTCAAATATAACATGTTCTGATTATAAAGTATACTTTTATAGGGCTTTGCTCCCCTCGGCTCATGGGCAGAAGATATGCGAATAAAATCATGAAAGCATAACTAATTAAATCGTAGTTTCTGTAATCATTTCTGGAGCTTCACTGAATTATAGCAGTAACACTTTACTCTTAACTCTCCAATGCCAGAATCAGTAGATTCTGCGGCAAAGCAAGAGGGCTGACCTATTCTGCAAAACTCTGTAAGGTTAATAATTAGCTTGTCTTACTGCTGCAGTCTAAGAAGCACAATGCTTCTATACACTGGAATAAATAAGATCTTACACTTTTACCTACAGAGACAACTGAAACATCCTGCTAAATAAAAAGCCAAAACAAAAACCTCAAACCTTTACAGCTGACAGATCTTGTGTTTTTTAAGCTATTATGAAAAACTAGACACTTAAAAATATTTTATCACCAAAAAAGTCACTATTTTTCTGACTCCACAACTTCCTAAACTGCCAGAAACATTTCATGACATGAACACCTTTTTATTTTTGTTTTTGGCCTCACTCATTATGCAAGCTCCCCTGCTTGGGGTTTGCAAGGTTCTGGCAACAGGCTGCTACTCTGACACTGGCCAGCATATTGAGGAAAAGGAACACTTCCTCGATGGTACTTCATTTAGTACTTTTTGATGAAAAAAGTAGACAGCAGAAGTAAACCGCAGATTTCTGAGCACAGGCTAAAATGAAAGATTCTTAGAGACCAGTTTCAATGACATCTCTTCCTGATAAATGTCTTCTGCACACAGACAGGTTACATTTATTTTCATGGCCTCTAGATCACACAATTTACTGGCTTCAGCTACTACAAACTATTTTGTTTCGAACGTTGCCAGTACTAACTTGCACAGACCCACTTCTAATCTAAAATCTCAATGCCTCATTATAATTGCATGTTATAAAGTTTGCCTTTAAACTATTAACAGAAGAAATCTAGACAATCTTTGACGATTCGATATTGTTTAAGTAATTTAATGCTGGTACAATAAGCAATCTAGTGAATATCGTACTGACATCTACTTTTAAAATTTAAACTATTTGTGCCGAATGCTTACATACATCTCAAGATAAGGAATACATTATGGAATACAATTCAGGAAGTTAACTTTATGCCTCTCTCACAAAGTCTTAAGTAGTATAAGATTAATAGCAATGTAAGTATTAGCGTAAAAGATCTCTATGGAAAGCACGGTCAAAGTATTGTGAATTATGAGAACTACATATTATTTCAGAATTACCTGCAAGTCTTATAAACTGTTAGTTTTCCTATTTGTAAAAGAGGTAAAATGGCAGCTGGCACCATAGACATGACAAGCTTCATGTGATGTATAGGTCCTTCATTCTACCCAATATAGAAGACATATATACATTATGGGAAGACAGTCAAATAGTACATACTGCATAATGTTCTATGCTCTTTTGAGAGGTAGCTGCCCAGCATAGTGTAAAACAGTCTAGTGTAAAAAGATGAAGTCAGATCTGGACTCTAACTTCTTCTTGCCATTGACTTTGTGACCTTAAGACACTACACATCAGGTTTTAGTTAGCAGTTACCAACAAAATCAAATGAAGTTTAAAAGCAAAAGAAACTATTATACTCTTCCAGAATATTTAGCTCAAATTTTTGATTAAACAGCAGAGGTACTACTTTTTATACAAGCTTATTTGTGTTTTGGTATTTGCAGCAATTTAACATAAACCTTAAATGCTGTCAAATAAATCAAACTGCTAAATCGTAATAGTAAAGAAACCAGCCTGGAAAACAATCTCATTTGACTCTGCATATTATACTTAACTTTTGTTGTTTGTTCTCTACTATAGTTGATTACTCAAACATACACAAGTATTGCAGTCTTTTCACAGTACTTGGAATTTGGTCTACGTCATAAACAAAAGTTGCACTGAAGTCTTTTAACAGACTTCCAAATGATGAAATCACAATAAGGAAAAACACAAATATGTTCTTATCTTTCAATTTGAACTTGAGGATAAACCTTTTCCATTGACAGTCTTACACACAACTGTTTGGCCCCTGGCAATGTGTCTAGACAATGTCTGTTATTTATTTCAGTTCTGAAAGATATGCACTAAACACAACGGTCATCACAAAAAAGCTCTTCAGAAAAAGATTTAAAGATTTTTTTAGAACTTCTACAAGAAGAAGTTAGGTCTGCTTTGCATATTTCCTTTACACTTGAATAGTAAGAAATTATTGGAAGGCTGCTGGTCACAGCATCATAGCTAAATTGGGCCAGATATTAGCTATTCACCAGGGCACAACAAGCAGGTACATAAGAACAGGAAATTAATACTTTTAAAAATTACATACAGGAAGGTGGTGGTAATCAGGGCACATCTTAGCCAAAACCTCAAAAAACATGCAAATAAAAAAAAAATACCTAAATGTCTTGTTTTCAACAGCATCACTGGCAACATACTCTAAAGTTCACTCATACTGTGCAATCATACCACAGTCACATAGTCCAGTACAAATCGTAAATTACTGAGCTGGAGATATTTAATGAATTATCATTATGGTAACACATGTCCCCATAGCTGATCAAAACTACAAAGAATGAAATAAAATTTGGATGAGGTATTTTAGATGCCAAGTCTATTACCTTCATTACTACTGTGTCATACATGGTATCTGTAAAGAGGCACAAATATAAACTAGAGACAGACTCTCAAAACCAGTATGTACAGTGAATACTTCCATTTATAAAATACCGTGGTGAAAATTAAAAATGTTGCAACCAACAGAAAAGAATTTAAGCCAAAATGAATGTGCTGATTAAAAATCCAACTGCAAAAAAAGGAAGTATAAGAGTAAAAAGATACAGATGTAAGGATTTTCCTGAGCCAAAGCCACGTTCTTGTCAAATAAGAGCACCTTAATGAAAGACTTATCAGTAATGAACCTTGCAGTAGTTTGAGCCACCAGCTTGATTCTGCAGTTGTTTCAACACTTAAAATTTTCATTTATGTCAAATGGATTTGCATAGGAAAACAATGTAAAAGTGGATACAAAGGTCCACATTCAATTCAAAACCTTTGTATTAAAGTATAAACTTGTAAAGGAAAAATGAAAGGGTGTCTTTTCCTAAATGTGCTTTTTCAGTGTAAACCAACATTTCTTTTTGAACAGTTCTTTAGCTTGGAAATTAAAGAATGATAGCTTTTCTTTCAAGTGTGAAGGAATATGCCAAGAAGACTTACGAAAAGATTTATCTGCTGCAGCCATTACAAGCGGTATTATGTTTCCAAATAAATAATAACTGAAGAACTTTTACTAGAATTTCAGAATTCAAAGGAAGAGACAGTGTACTCTGCATTGCTCTTGTAATCATTCTCACTCTTCTTCATATACTTAGCTATTTTCTTTAAAATGCACACACACTTGAACTGGATTTTAAATTTAGTGCAGCGAATACCTTGAAAATAATCTGGTAAATCCGCCTCTCTAGTCCATAACAATCCAACTTATGCTACGCCTTCAAATTTTTTTCTTTATAGGGAAAGGAGAATACTCTCACCACCATCAGTACAAAGCTGACAGAGTAAGATCTTACGATTCCGGAGTGTATTCGCAACAACTCCAAAGATTTTGTAACACTACAGACTGTTCTCACAGCTTACATCCTCAAACCTGAGTATTGGCTTACTGTACAAAGCTTCACAGTCACACTTGTAGTGTGATTACCTACTGATATCAATAAAAATTTCAGAAGAGCATTACAAATCATTGGGGTACTCGGAGTGATTGATGAGGCAAAAATAATGGTCTTTAAGTATTTCACCAGATTTTAACACAAGTTATATTAATTAAACATCAAAAAAGAAGATGGCAGAGAAACTATAACACAGGTTTCAACTTTGCAAATCGTTACAGAGAAGCTACTGCACACTGTAAGGCTGGCTACAGACTTGAACATAATTCAAACACATTAAATTCTGCAGTTAAACATTAAGCTGTTAATACACTAACAGCCTTCAATTACTGACTGCTCTTCCACTTTTCAGGGTAATATATTAACAATTATTGCCACTGCATCAATAGATGCTCTCTCATGTACCATAATCCAGCAGGTAGTATTGAAGCCAACATAACTGGCAGACACAATGGAAAATAAATTCCTATTTTATTGCAACAAATCAAAGATCTATTTATGTCAAAAGTTTCACCCCCAAAAAAGAAAAGGAATAAGAAAGACATGGACAGCTTAAAAGAAAATCTGAATTTTTTTAAATAGTTTTATGAATTTGGAGTACTCAGAGCATAATTATTTCAACCACAACAGAGTAGTTCAAATTCTACCTGCCTTTATATTGTTGTCAGATGAGATGACATTCATATAGCTGATAATGTCAGAATACAAAGAGCTAAAGGCAGCAGGGGTAAAAGATCCATTCCTGCGACAGAGCGCACTCTGTCATAATCCACGCTGGAGCCTGAGTCAATCCATTTTTCTACCATCAACACACTACTGGAATAAAACAGTATTTCTTCTCCTGTGGCTACTCATCCAGACTATGTATCACCTTCCTACCACAGACAGTTAACGTGTCAGTTTGCATAGCAGAAGTCTGCATAAGAAAGCTATGGATTTCATCAGTACATTGCCCATCAAGAAGGATCTGCTGTTGCAAAAATCCAGGCTATTACGTACAAAAATACATTAATTTTAAAACCCCAAAGCTAAGACATTAAGATTTTTAGAAATGTCAAAATAAAGGTAGACTGGGAAACTTTGATTCTGCTACCTGCTATGCATGCCTCTTCACATCTCACAATCTATATATGCATGCAAAATAAATACACATTTTCCTTCAGACTAATGAATCATTCAGTACTCAGGGTGAACAGTGCTCCAGGAAGCAGTTGTGGAGCACTGATGATTTATCCACGGTATACCAACCTTGTTTAGAGAAGGTGGAAGACGTTTAGTGAACATGATAAGGAATTACTATAAGGAGGAGTATGCTGTCATGTATTAAAACATTATTCTTTAGAAACAAAGGTAGAATCTGTTTCTATCACAGGGTTCCTACATGGTGACAGTTATTTACGTAAGTCATACACCACCTTCCAACCTCCAAGTCATGCAGTTTCCCCAGAGGCTGAACAGAGGTATAAGACAGCCCTGTGACTGAATCTATTGAACAAACTGGGTGTGCACCTGTCCTGAAATTCTTGACCAATTTAAAATTGTTCCTGGAAAATATGGCACTTGGAGTTCTGGCAGGAGCAGACAGCATAGTTCACGTTAGACGTTCCCAGCCTCCTTTTTTTACAGAGTCTTTCAGAAGCAAATCACAGCTATCCTGCAGTCCAGGTGAACTGTTGCTGCATCCTGCTTCTCAACGCCATCCATCCTGAAAAGGCCTTGGCCAACACTCTTACATCCGACTGGAAATGTTCCCATCAAGTGAGAAGAGAAAGCCCTGATGAAAGACAGCAGGTGGGAGAAGGGCTGCTACCATGAACACAGGAACAAACTGAAAATATCTGGATGCTTTTGAGAAAGTTAGGGGTGGCTCATTACTCAAACAGCAAACAGTCTACAGAAGGTAAAGAGATCATAGGATGCCAATCTCAGACTACAACCAAAAATTTCTGTCAGATTATAGTTGTGCCTGCATTTATTTTCATGGTTCTTAGCTTGAGACATCTTAGTTGGAGAAACAGTGAAGATTCATACTTTCAATTGTGATCTAACGATAGTTGAAGACAGTTCTAACAGTAAGATGAAGAGGAGGTAATGGGGTATACACTGACACTTTCATCTCAACACATGAGTTGCTAAATATTAAGTAGTTGTTCTTCTTTCCAAATACTTAAAAGTAAAAAGCTGAGTAAGGACGCAGACATGCAGTTTAAAGAAAAGATCGGTGTTGGTAACATCAGCTGACTCAAACCTTGTCTGCAGTAGAAGTTCCAGCACTTCATTCTGACAGTAATGACAGACAGAGAAAACCCAGATCTCTCACTGCGTTCTCTGAATACAGTAACATTGACCTTATGATGGGCTTCCACAGTAACTGCTTCAAAGAGTGACTGTCCTCCTGCTGTGAAAACCACTCATTTCAAATTACTCCATGTTGGTAGTTTGTCACAAGGGTTTTTTTTTTCCCCTCTTAGCAAAGAAATAAATACTTTTTTCCAACTCACATCAATACTCTATAGTCCTACCTTCTAAAGTATCTGGTCAAATTAGTGTTCATTGTAAACAATGAAGCAAAATAACCATCAAAACCTTCAGTTCATGTCATCAATATTTGCTTTCACTCCCTGTTAAGAAATGGTATATTTAGTTTGCTTTTCTGCTTCTACTATCAAGACTACTGGTACAATTGGACTGTTTATTAAAAAACCCAACACTTACATAGCATGAAATTCCATAGACTCATATAAAAGAGTTTATCTGGAAATATTTAAATTTATTCCCCAAGATAATACCTTGGATATGGTCAAGAGTTTGATACTTATCATACTGTCTAAAAACCCAGAACATCTGCATTGCATGCCATCTTCTACAACAACCCAAATCCTGCAAAGTCCTTTAGAGTAATAGGTATATATTTACTACCTGGTAAAATGGCACGCAAAACAACAGCATGCCTAACATCATCTTTCCAAAACATAATACAATCAGGTTTAGAAATGGTGGACTTTCAAACTCTTGGAGAGGAGGAGGGCAGGAAAGTCAAAATAGCTACTAAGAACATTTCAATAATTCATACTCTCTCACAAATGCTGTCAACTTAGACATTCATTTTACCTTGAGAAGGTATGTAGGAATATTGCTGAAATCTACAGGCAACTTCAAGAGGAAGCGAGCTGAGAATTCTCCAGTCTGTGGAAAAAAGGTAACACTAATGAGACCCGGTGTCTAAAACAGAACCACAAATTAAACGTTCCAAGTGTGAAATATTAACCAGAAAAATGTGTAAGAGCTCATACTAAAGAGAAGGGTTGAGATTTAAAACAACATTTCTCAACGGAATTACTGAAGAGGAAAAAAATAATTTACAAATTTCACAGACACTATATGAGAGAACATCTTAAAAACCATAAAACACCATTGCCAGTAAGTCAACAGCAAAAAGTAGTCAGAATACAATAACGTGCACAACAAAAATCAGACTACACTTTGTTAAGCCCTAAATATAGATGTATCTTGGCTGTACTCATTTCCGGACAAAGGTCTGGCAAGACCTGCAAATGGTCTGAAAGCAAAGCTAAAAACCTGACAAATTTATAAGAGAGTATAGATAAAATAGAGGCATCTTCACAAACGTTGCAGGTATACATAAGAGAATTTGCGTTGAGAAAGGTGAGAATGTATCAAGTGTCCTCTGAATAAACATAGAGGAAAGAACCGAAGTAGAAGGTTTTATATAATTTGTTTTCAGAATTATGCAACTCTCAACACCTATTTACTGAAAATTTGCCAAGCGTCCCTTACACATTGCTCTTTTTTACACGTAAAGTGTATGCAAAGGAAATGGAAAGGATTTCCTTTCTGTTTCATACACTTCCTCAAAACCAGACTTTGTCCACCTGGTTATGAAGCAATGAAGTTGGCTCTTTTTTGAAAAACAAATGCTTGCCTGATTTCTTCCATATTAATTTTTTGCCATCCCTATTTTTTAATTCAATAAAATAGCCATACAGTAGGTGTATTTGTAATGTTGAATTAGCAGTACAAAAAGCATTAATTTTATCAGTTAAGTACAAAAAATCAGGACATCTTGAGACAAGGTAGCAAAACTTTTTCAGTTTTAACACTGCCCTATCTTTGTATACATACGCTACTTAGTTATGTGATGACATACGATTTTTAAAAAACAGTACGTCATTTTAACAGGCAAGGGGACAAATCAAAGCTGTGTGAATATGCAGCATTCGTTCTCCCACAGTAAGACATAGGTACAACTTCACTATTCCCTGAACATGGTTATCTGTGCCTTATTTTCATTTTACTATTTTAAACGTTTTGCATAGCCAGTCAAAGAGAGAAGAAAAATACTTTAAACAGGAAATATACAATACACAAATTTTAACAAAGTGCACATCCATCTATGGTGAATGTGTATATTGCAATTCTCATTAAAAGGGTGAATGTAAATACTACAGTAGATTTAAACAGGATCATCTTTATTGTGTATACAGCTATACCTTGTGGTAAGCAAAAGCCTGTAATATATCTGAAATAATGGAAGCATCCTTTCTGTAAAATGCAGCAGTGACCCATTATACTGTGTTCAGTTTTGGGCCCCTCACTACAAGAAGGACATTGAGGTGCTGGAGCGTGTCCAGAGAAGGGCAACGAAGCTGGTGAAGGGTCTAGAGAACAAGTCTGATGAGGAGCGGCTGAGGGAACTGGGGCTGTTTAGCCTGGAGAAGAGGAGGCTGAGAGGAGACCTCATCGCGCTCTACAACTACCTGAAAGGAGGTTGTAGCGAGGTGGGGGTTGGTCTCTTCTGCCAAGTAACTAGCGATAGGACGAGAGGAAATGGCCTCAAGTTGCGCCAAGGGAGGTGTAGACTGGACATTAGGAAAAACTTCTTTCCTGAAAGAGTGGTCAGGCCTTGGAACAGGCTGCCCAGGGAAGTGGTGGAGTCACCATCCCTGGAAGTATTTAAAAGATGTGTAGATGAGGCGCTTAGGGACATGGTTTAGTGGGCATGGTGGTGTTGGATTAACGGTTGGACTCGATGATCTTAGAGGTCTTTTCCAACCTTTATGATTCTATGATTCTATGATTCTAAGAGATGTAGAGGATCTTGACACCAAACAGGTTGCTTGGGACCATGTCCAGACAGCTATGACAACTCTCCAAGAGGAATGCATTCAAAGCCTTTTAACACCTGTTCTGAAAATTTGCCATATGCCTTTGCAAAATAGTCAGTATGTTTGCCTCCCCTCTCAATTAGCTGTGCTAATCCATAAATTGCTTTGAGCTCAGCATAAGAGAAAACATGAAGGTTGTCACTGGCCATACACCACAAGCCTCCATAGTGATGGACCACACTGATTGCTGTGCATATTGATTCAGAAAGGAACTGGCTGAAAAAAATATTGACAGAAACAAGCTTGCAGATGCACAAGCCTCTCTGAGAATGTACTGGAGGTCAAAGTCAATGGAAACTGGCTTTCCAAAATGAATGGTAAACTGCTAAGCAGGGCAGCTGAGGAATATAAATCACTGTTTGCTAAGCACGTTTTGCTGTGGTACTGACATGAAATATAATTGAGAAGGAAAAATATTCTATAGAACTGGATTCCTTCCATTAATTTTATGCCTAAAGTAAGCGAAGATTTCATCCCAAGCAACTAAGCACATATAGACAAAGGTGCTGTATTAGGCAGATGTACAATAAGCGATGCTAACATCAGTGCCAATTTGTTTCTTGGTTTATGTATCGGGCATGAACTAGAGCAACTCATTCTACCTTCCAGTCACTAAATAAGAAAAAACAAGATCTTGAATGCAACCAAAATCTTTCCAATGGTACCTTGCCAGTCACATCATTTGCCAAAAGGGTTTGTGTGATGTTAGGTTGTAATCCACCCTGCTGCCAGCTAGCTCAGAATTGCCCTTAAAATTTGTCCCTGGTAGTCACACAATAGAGGCAAAGCAGTTGCGCTTAGAAACACTATGCAACAAAAAGTGAGCATATATTACATTAAAGCCAGGCTCTGAAACCTCTCCTGATGACACTACTCATAAGGATAGATGCCAACTTTCTGATGCTGTATTACTTACGTATGCAGAAAAATCACTGACTTCTTTTGCATGTATAACACGAGGACTGCTTTGACGACAGTCAGGGCACTCGCTTTTTATTCAGACTGAAATGGATATTATAGACAGTGCTTCTTGTCCGGACTTAACTTCCAAAAACATGCCATACGACATTTGCCATGAAACCCAGAAAATTATTTCTGGTAAAATACCAAGTCTGATGAACTGGGATGGCCACTGAACAGATGAATGGCCTCTGATCAAAACATCAGCTGCTCCAAGATGTGGAAGTAAATAAGGATTTGCAGTCTAGACCTTTAGGTCATTAAATCAAGATTATTTTGCAATGTATTACTTCCAAAAGTGTTCTGGACAGGCATGGAGGAGTCCCTGTCCATGGTGCTCGCCTACCCAACCCCAACCAGCTGGTCACAGGCATCAGGTCAAGTCAGATAAATTTCTAGCCACAGCACTGAGGGATTAGATAATTAACGGGCATCTGTATTAGCTGGTACTCTGCCAACATGAAGCTACTAAGCTAGATAACGGTTTATCTATTTGTCATACATCTTGGAGATCACTTCAGGAAATTGGAGGTACTGGAACAAAGGTATAAAAGCAAATTTCTGTTCTATTTTGAGACAGAGCACTGAATTCAGGCCTCCTCTTCAAACTTTTTTAACTCATGCACTTAAGATGATTGCTTTCATAACACTGTGCAAGGTTCATTCATAGATGATTATTTCAGAAGTCTGCTGAGCTACTATTGATTCCTGAGAAACAGCAAGAACATGAATTTCAATGACTTCTAGGCAGAGGAGATGATAACATGCAGTTTATCTCTTGCTTTTCATATAAATGCTCCTATTGCGCTGATCATCAAGACTAACAAGACAGTTGTAAAGGACAGCGAAGAGAAATACACAAGTTAATTTCATAGTTTTGAGTTTTAGGACACTCATAAACAAGCCTCTGTCATGTAGATACCAGGTTCATAGAATCTCCAAACAAAACTCTCGAGTCTTCTTGATAGAGAATGTAAACTTTGAAAACAAAGCACATGCTACAAAATCCTCAAATAGCTCTGCAATGATTAAAAGGATTTGCCGCAAGATGTATTTAATATTTATTTTATTGGAATATTTTTAACTAAGAGAGCATTTCAAATGCAAAAAAAAGTTCTTTATTCAGTCACCAAAGACTGAGGGAAGATTCAAAAGGCTTGAGTAGATACGGTTTTCCTATAAAAAAAAGGAAAAAACCCATAGTTTTCTACACTCTTGAGTAGAATTTTGGCAGCTGCCAAAAATTATGATAAAATCTCAGTATGGTTCAAAAAGCCTTCTGCATTTCAATAAACCAGTCTGATGATATTTACAGATGTGGCAAGTTGTTCGTGATGCGAGCTACAAAGAGTAACATTTAAGAACAAATTAATTTCAATGAAATATTCTGATCTATAAACATAAAAAAGAGATCTGAAATTCTCTGATAAAGAAAATTTCATTTCGCTTAAAATAAAAAAGCCTAGATGACTTGTCTAAGAAAAGAAAAACAGATGAATATAATTACTGTGAGTTGTAGAGTAAACATCCTTGCATCACCTGTAATTTAAGGATGATTAAAGTGACATAAAGCTCAATTCTAGGCCCTGATAACAGGAATGCTGAATTTTCATTGATTTTCAGACTGCATCTATTTCAGAAAGCACTGCTTCTGAAGACCAGTACATCTTAAGAGTATGCTATTGCTGAAAGCAAGAGGGGAACACGTTCAGCATAAATTAAGTATTTCCTGATACATCTTACTCCAAAACTTCCCATGATAAATACATTACCAGCAGAAAAACCAGATTTTTGCAAAGCTTACTCTGTGGCAGAGATCAGTTTTAAAAAAAAAAAAAAAAAATCAAATCACACACTAACCAAAATGCCTACATTGCCAATAGTCTCATTTTAGAAAGCTGAGATGGTATACAGAGTGTGTTTCTACACAGCATGGCACATTTCCCAGGCAAAGGATACAACTTCAGGAAACAGATAAGCCAGTTTAATGTCTGACTGCTGTATGAAGACACAGCCCTACAAAGTCACTGCTCTAGCCCATCTCACCTCCTGTCCTTCTGCAGAAAATTAGATGGGTTTTTTTTCCTCTCCAGTTTAGGTTCCTGAAACAACTCATCTCAGCTTAGACAAGTGCCAGAGATATATAGGCAGCTGCAGCTACCAATTAAATCAACTCAATCGTAATGTGGAACCACACCCTAATACATCCTACCCCTAAGCAGGCTGATTTGCCTGTGCAGGGTGTCATACCAATACTGTTATTCTGCCTCTCAAATCTTCAGAGCTAACTCAAACCTCCACATAACATTGTACTGTGCCTGTAAATACTGCACAAGCTTTTCAACAGTTTTCAAAGTTTTCATCTATAAATCAGATGAACTAACATCAGGTTGAAAAACAGTTACTCACCTGGAAATCTGGTTCAACCAAGGTAGTGGAATGAAAGCAAAGTACAAAACAGGGAGTATAGAAAGTGAGCTGGAGTCAAATAGGAGTTTTCTCCATTGGAAACATAAAGCATGGAGATCCACAGAAACAAGTCAAGTTTTCCGAGGCAAGAGCTGTATTTATTAAAATGAAAGGATCACGAAAAGCATTTTAGCAGAAATAGCTTATAAGAGCTTACCCAGTTGTTTTTTTTGCCAGCATAGATTTCCATGTTTTCTCCATACTGGGGCTCTTCAAGTAAAGTTTGATATTCAAACATGAGACGAGAGCTCTCACGTAATCGGCTGCACTGAAACTGGTGATACTGCTGCACAAGCTCTTTCACAACAAGCAGGAGGCATTCAGGGTTTGAAGGATTCCAAGAAGATAAATTCTGTTGAATTAGAAAAGAACAGAGACCAAAATTGTTTACAGCAATAGAAAGACAAGCACTCCCCCTTCCATACTGATACCAGAGGCACATACGCATATGGAAGCTTTATGACAAATGCAAAGGTTGTATCATGCTTTGGAAGAAAACCAGGTCAAACAGCAAAAGCAAGCCTTAATGTCAAATAAGAGTCCATATATGGGCCTACCAGAAAACTGATAACAGTGCTACTACCAGGCATAGATAGGCCCAAATTACCATTCTATTCTTCCCTAAAATTATACTGTTGCATCTAAGAACTTGAAAAGTTTGAATTCAAAAAATTAAAACTGATATGAAACATACAGGAATCAGGTAAGTACAACCCTGCACTTAAAAAGCAGTTAGCCAAGTGAATATGCCAAATTAACACCAACCACGGAAACTACCTGCTCCATTATTCACATAGCGGATATAATATTGACAGTGACAGAGCAAATGGGTTCTCTTGCATTGCCTCAACCTCGTGCTTTACTTCACCTTGACTGTCTCTTCACTAGAGTTACCTTGACTCATCCCCTTAACACAAATGCCATCCATACACAAGTCTCTTCAATGTGCCTGGCAGAAGTTTTTATTACAAGTTGACTGTATATCAAGAAACACAGTTAACAGAAATAAAAATGTTAATACAATGGAGATAACTGTGTCAGTAGCACAGTAGCAATGTTACCTCTCAGTTTAACTACTCTAACATTGGCTTAGACCAGTCTTCCATGCACAGTAAGTTATTCAGGAAGGTTTTCTGTGTTACAAACCATACCTAACATGATCAATGTTGCACACCTACATCTGGTTGATCTATGTTAAGGGCAGATGAGGACTCACCCTGTACTCCATGCTGATAGGACCTGAGACAGATTCGATGCAAAAGTACTTATGTCCTCCTATGCTTTGTACTTTGGTCCTCAACAGGTCTTCTTGACACAAGCTCAGGGCATGTTTACATAGTCACGCTGCTTTTGGTCAGCTTTGAGTATAAGCAACATTAGCCTGTATTTCTGTATATCACATAGATACATGACAACAAACTAGCTGCATCAGGATTTTAAATTGCATGGATTGTGCAGTTAACATTAAGATCCTTAGAACTGGCAAAGATATCTGCATTTTACAACTAAGTGAAGATATAATACAGCAGCTTCAAATAAAATTACTTACTGGTATCTGAACTCAAAGTAGTTACAGATAGCGTGGTTACTTTTGTCCTGGAAGTTGCAGACATTTCATAAACAAAATATATGCATAATTTACATTCTTCGGCAAGGATAAAAAAGCATTAGCCCCTTTTTACCTTTTCACTGGAAAAACTGCTTTGGTATGCAGCATTTTCTACAATGAAAGGACAGAAAATATTTCTGTACTTTGAAGTAGCTATCTTAAGACCACCTTGTATTCAAACACATAAAAAACTGTGTTTCTTAACCTAGGTTAAGTAAATGAATGAAGCTGGATAAAACCCGTGTTCTCTAAAATATACAAGTTATTCATATTTTGTGTAATACCAAAACTTATAAATACAAGTAAGCAGGTTGCACAGAGAGGTTGTCAAGTCTCCGTCCTTGGAGATACTCAAAACCCGACTGGACAAGGTCCTGGACAGCCTGCTCTATCTGACCCTGCCCAGGCAGGGGGGCTGGACTAGATGATCTTTAAAGGCTCTTTCCAACCTCAGCTATTTTTTGATTCTATGAAGAGGTTTACAAGAAGCTCAAACTGAAACAGGACCTTATCAAGGTGAGACTCCATGGTTCTGACCTGAAAAGAAATTAACGAGTTGTGTACAAATTTTACCTTCTGATACTCTGGAAAGGCAGACAGAAAGCTTAATCAGTTATTCATCAGGCACCGTACCTTCAGCTCTATAATGAAATCTACTGGTAGCCTGATCTCTAACTACGTGGCTATTTCCGTTAAAAAGGCTTATAATTTTTATTTACTCTGATGACTGTAGTTCATGATATATCCCTTTGGAGTGGTTTTATACAGACTTCAATATATGTAGATGATGGCTTAATACTTGAGGCATTTCTCTTTCCACAACTTCGTATTTGTTTCCCTCTGAAGTCATATATATTAAGATGTTATCAAAATGAATTTCTCATTTTCAGCACCATCATTTAAAACATACAAATCTAATTTGTCAGTGAAAGCGACATGAAATATGTATTGCTTCCTTGAAAATCTTGCTTTTTTTTGATTAAAAAAAAAAAATCAATAATATTTACTAAGGCAATTTTATCTCATATCTTACCACATGTTGTTTTTCCTGAAGTCCCCAGCCCTGGAGGGGATCAATTTTAAGAGAATCTCAGCTACGTTCTACCCATCCCTTCCACCCCTTCTCATTTAAGTTAATAGCTACCAGAGAGGCAAAGAAATCTGTGTATGCACTACATACATACAGAAAAAAAGAGACAAAAATAAAAGAAATACAATTTAGAAATACAATCTTTTTTCTATCTCATAAACACAGTTTTTAGACCGTCATGACTTTCAGCAACATGATTCATGATTTTTGAATGACTATGGCTGGCAGTGCTGCATTAACTGTCTACGCATCACTCATTCCTGTGATTAGGATGAAAAACATACATTCCTGTCACACGAAAATGGTGGGGGGAAACAGAGTTTTGGAAGGTGGTGCTCTCATTCTTCAGAAACACAGATGTTGTTCTTGCTTTGATAAAAAAAGAAAAACTTATAATCTTAGAGTGTGGATGGAAGACTTAGGAGAACACTTACCTCTAGAGTAGAGATCTGAAAAAGACCTAATGTCTACATAATTTACAGATTCACCGAAGACTGACAGGCTCAGCTTAAGAAACAACAGGACATAATTGCTGATCACAATTTGCTTTGTTTTACATGGATGAATGAACAGTTCAATGAACAGTTACATGATTAAACAACTGTACTCCTCCTGCTCACTATGATTCTGGTAGAAAGGGCTGCTCAGCATGGCTAAGATGCTATGCTTGAACCTCTGCCTTTAGAAGCTACCACAGTGTCACAGACTTCACACTTGACCATGGCTTGAAGTAAATGTATTCTGTTTTTTTTCCTCCTAGACAGTAAGAACACCTATAAAATGGGAATATTATTATTTCCATATCTTAAAAGGTAAACTACATTCCACAGTAATTGGTGAATGGGTGCGATACTCATGTGGTTCATATAAGTTCCTCAAATACATACTCAGTCACATACAGAGTGACTGAAAGCCTTGTTCTACCTTGTCTGCCATCTACAGCTGGTAAAAATTTATTCCCAACTCGAACCCATTTAAGCTTATCCGATGCTAGAAAATACTAGAGAAAACTTGTCAGGTAGACAGCGTCTTCTAGGAAACACATTTTGTATCATGCAGTCTGAAACCAGACCGTGTATAACCTTAAATTTCCTGTTCCCAAGCTACTGCTCAAATAAAGCATTTCCAGAAAGCCAGAGGATGTAATATGCCAGTATGTATTGATATCAGCTAGACAAGTGGGAATAACCTTTCCTCCTAATGACATTGGTATAACACAATAGAAATGTTCTGTCAAAGGAAATGACCAACAATATTTTAATAACTGACCTAAATGCAACTGAACCTTTTGTTTTTTAAATAACGTTAACACTACAAAATAAAAAAAGAGCAAGAGGAAATCCATTGTCATTTGTCCAGCATGGAGCTAGAGTATTGCTCTCTTCAAAGAATTCAAGAACACTGCATCAAAACAGTGTTTATGCTGTATTGCCTTAAAGCTACAGGAATTAAAATGAATGATTTGATTGTAGGATCCTTACTAAATACCTTTCATTCAGTAACTAAAGATTCAAATAAAGTATGAACTGGTTATAAAAACAAATCACCTGAAGAAAAATTCAACTACCCACCCAGTACATACATCAATTACAATGGATTTTCACTGATGAAAGAGTAAATATACAATGGTTACATGAATTTTCTGTAACACAAGTTCTGATTTAAATAAACATTAATTTTTAACTTTAGAATTATCTTATTGTAGTACATGTCATTTGGCAATTGGCCATTACATTTCTAGCCATTTTGCTAACTTTGCAGAAGTGCTGTTCTTTTCAGAAGATCTAAATTTATAAATTTTATCACAAACACTTCTGAATACAATAACATATTTATGTATGGAATTTCTTTTTACATATCTTTAAATGTTGCTTATTTGCCCTAAGCACTAGGTTCATTCATCCGAAAATACTTTTAAACCATTTTATTGTGATCCAATTTCAACAGTATGTCAAAATACGTGCTACATTGTTCTCTCAGTTTCAAACGGTATCTTCTTTAATCTTCCTTCTATTTTTGAAATCAAAGACAAAGTAAGCAACTACCTGTAACATACATTGTTGAAACCTAAGAAAGCAGAATTTGATGTTTATCCAGTTGATCCTTTGTAGAATGTCTTAATCGCTACAATTCCAGCATTATAATGATTCTTCTGAGAACATGCAAGGATTTGTCACTTTAGCCAATGAGAGTAATGTCCCTGCAACAGTAAACTGACCTCCTTCTTTAGAGATAAAGGATCTTCTAAATAAAATTTTATTTAGCAAAGCAATATTGCATACACTATTAGACTTTGGAAGTTGTTTTAATAAGCAAAATCTTAAACTAAAGGCTTTGGAGCAAAAAAAAAGGAGTAGCAGCCTCTGGGCTTCATTTTCTGATTGTTTGCCTGAAGGCTGTATTCCAACCCTAGCCAATACAGCTTTTTAAGAAATAGTACTTTAAAATACTTAAAACATTAGAAGAACAGAGAGAGCTTCCAGTGTTTCTGTGTGCCATGGCTCCAAGTTTTGCCACAAAACTCAGATCTTGCATAAGAATTATGCTCTGAATATAACTTCAAAATTATGAATTTTAGTTGTTACAGCTTCAGAAAAACCCTGGAAATATGAAAACACACATAACCTCATTTTCTACAGCCAGGCAGGTTGGCTGGTATGAAAAACTCAATTAAAAGAAATAACCAGCTAATCTATATACAGCAGAAGACTTGTTGCTTTCTGTGGCTTCTATCAAAAACTCGTTCTGCTCTGCTCACCAGGACCTTCAATTTTGTCCCTGAAAAAATTTATACATTTGCATCATTTTACCAAAATCACATGCATGCTGAAAAGAGGTTTTAATCTGAAATTGGTATAGAATTGCAATTAAAATGAATTTTATATAAAAAAATGAGCGCACTGACTGGGGTACTGACAGACTAAGTTACATATTTCACTCAATAAATCTTTTCTAATTTGAAATGAGATTTCTTTCTCTCTTTCCAGAGAGTTAATAAAATTTTACAAAACAATCACTAATGCATTTAAAATAAAGAAATCCAGACTTGGATCCAATTCCTTGTCTTGTTTACCAACAGACATCTTTAAGTGAACTCTGCAGTGCAAACTCTCTAAGTTACTCAAAATTTAGCCAGCTAGACTGAAAGTGGCCCACTGTACAACAATATACAAGTATGAATCAACTCAAATAGCTGCATCTGCAAATAGTTCGACATTCATGTTCATCTCATATGAAGGCTTTCATGCACATCTCAGATTGGTGATGACCATTTTTAATGTCATCATTTTTTCAGCATAGCAGGGAAGAACTTACCTGTCATTTCTGAGCACACAGATGGAGGCTCAACTAAACAATTCTCTTCTGTCTAGACACTGCTCACATGTGTCTCCATAATCTCCACTGAAAGTAGGAGCAACTCCACACTTCAGATCTTAATTTCAACCTTTTAATTGCTTTTGGCTTGGCCATACCACAACTTGTGTAACTTTCATTTTCTAAAAAGGTAAATTGTTAACTCATCTTAAGCAGCTTATTTTAGTAGCAGGTTTAGTAGCATCAGAAGACGACTACTATTTTCTCACGGACACAAAAGCCTGGTAATGTCATCTGTGACAACTGGCTAATCCCCATTTTTCCAGTTAGGGAATTAATTCAAAATGGTCTACAGGAATGAATTTGAAATAGTCTACAGGAAAAGTAACGGAACGAGAACTTCCATACGATAAAGACCAGACTCCAGAAGCATCGTTGCCCACACAGTTATAGCTACTGTCACACAGAAGATGGCCAATAACTATTTACCTATTTGTGAGTAAGCAATTCAACATAAGGAAGTTGAATATTCTTTTGTGGCAGAAGCTTCCCTGGCAATTGCTAACTTTTGCTTGGACTAAGTTTCAGGAAAAGGTCTTGGAGAAAATGGTTATCTAGACCTTAGAGTAATTAAGCAATAGCATGTATGTCCACTACTTAGCCCTCCACCTCACGCTGTGTGGCAATATAAATAGAAAAATAATATTCAGTTATTATACAGAGACTAGTAGACCATAGGGATCCATTAAATGGTGTCTACATTGGAGAAATTCAAAGTGATTCAGGAGATCTGTTCTGAAGATCTGCCAGATATTAATTTAAACACTGAAGAGTGTAAGTTTCACTAAGAAGTATAACCCCACGGATTTTGTTGAGGTGCAAAGTCAATCTTGGAATTCCCTGGCTCTTGATCCTGCCTCCTGATGGGAGTTGGTTGCATAGTAAGAGAGCAGTTTGATAGGAAAAGGTTTTTGGACCATCAGATACGACCAAAGTGTTGAGAAAATGAATTCACTTAAAGTGTGTATAAAGAGGCAGAGTAAAGACATTATAAGGCCACCCACAGAGAGTGCAATTTAAGCCATTTCAACAGTAACTCATTTAAATGAATAGCAATGACACCAACTGGATTTCAAAAAGAGACAAAGAAAATTTGCAGCCAGACAGTATCAGTTTTAAATGAGATCTTCTTAGAGGTGAGGCAAGTGAAAAACCCCCACAAAGTAGCTTCTCAGCCCTACTAGCAAAGACATGCAGAATTTAGCTTTCCAAAGTAGCCATACTATTCAACTTTTGGCAAAGAAACCACATTTTAGTTTTGTTCTGGAACATTTTGTGCTTTGCAGTCTTTCTTTTATCCTTCCAAAAAGCTAATCAAGAACCTATGCAAACTACTCAGCATCCGTGATTACCTATTCCCCCTTTTTTCAGAACATAATGCACCTCATGTTCCATAAGCAGCTAATTCATAGCCTCCTTCACAGGTTATTGCTTATTCCATAACTCCAGGCAATGTCTGCAGCAAACTATAATTCTACACTATCGGAAAGAAAATATGATAACAATTTCTAATTGATCTGAAGTTGTTTTTCTTTGAAATGTGTTTAAATATCCAGGTTGCCAGAATATCTTCCAGGAATGTGATTTTAAAGAAAACAGATTGTAACTGTTTTTCCTGGCTATACTACAGGAAACAACAGCAAGATCTTATTTTAAGTTAGTGTACTTTTATATTTCTAAGCAAGAAATTAACTTTCACAAGAAAATGTCAGTAAACAAAACCTCCCAAGCCCATAACAGTGGCAATGCATTTCTATAGCATCTTTCATCCAGAATTATCATAAAGAATAATGTAAGTATAGATTTGCATTTTGTTTGTATCTCTGCACACCACATGCACAAAACTTGCATCCTACAGTGGCTTAAAATCAGTACCAATGTAAGTTTTTACCTGAAATGAGAAAGATCACATTGTGATATCAGCACTTACGCGCCATATAAATAGAGGGGAAGTATGGGTCCAGTGGTTACAGCATTTGTCTAGAAACTGGGATATCTGGTTTCAGTCCCTGCTTTGCTATAGTCTTCATGGGCCACCACAGGGAAATTGCTCACAGAAAAAGGCACAGGATAATTATCTGCCATATGCTCACATCTTTCTATCAACAGATATTTTTCACAGTATTTGCAGGGCTGGAGTGTTATAACAACTTCAAAGGCTTCAGTTTCTTAGCAGCCAGCACTTAAACATCCTACAGGCTGCCGTTTCAAATCAATCACTGTAAACTTACATGCCATCTACTTGTCATCTTATTTTCACAGGTTCTTCATATCCCCCTCCCCCAAAGCACCACTGGAACAACTTTCTGGAGTGATCTGCTTGAAACGATCATTTTTGGGCACAAGCAAACATCAAAACTTAACATTCCACAAAAACAGTTCAACTCAGGAGCACTTTTGTCATGGCAAACACAACCAAAGAACTTACAGACCTTGTGTGCTCTACTAGCTATTGTGTATAACAGATAAAAAGTTTGCATAAAGCAAAGCTTGGGATAGTCAGTATTTATTTTATGTTTTATTTTTAGTGAGAGGCTGTGAAAACTCAATGCAGAAATCACAATAGCTTATAAACGCTTAGCTGAAATGTCAAATACCTGAAGGCCTTGAATTAGCATGAAAATACAGAGCAGGAAAACAACATACTAAGAAATTAATTCTGCTTTCAGAAGAGCACCTTACATTTTGTACAAAATTATTTTCCCTCTTTTCTTCCACTGACCACACAGTGTGATTCTTGATTAATGATCCCCTACCCAAGGCGACTCTAAAATAAACCCCAGCAAATCTGACACACGGAGAACACTATTCTGCATTCACCCAGAATAAATGCACCACTGCTTCTCAACTACCATTCACCTGAAAAAGAAGCGAACTCAACTTCCAAAGGTTACTACAAATTACTCTTATGCCCTGGTGTAGGAGCATAAGAGTTAAGAGATAGCTGATCTTTGTACATTAAGGGTGCTCTGGAGATGCAGAAACTGTGAAGCTGAGCCCAGAAGGGCATTTTTAAGTTGTGCACTCTTCTTCAAAAAGTCTGCCTGTTTCTCCCACAGAGCTCTCTTACAAGATAATCAGACCCTTAAAAGCTACAACTGCCTACTATCAAAAGAGAGAGAGTACAATACTGTCTAATTAATCTCCTAAAGACTTGGCATGCATAAGTATTTCTTGTCCTACTTTGCTAAGGGATTAGAGCAAGTTTTGTTCCTTTCCAGACCTCCCAGCACACCTCTCTCAAAGCAGATGGTACCTTTACCTGTTCTGAGAAGGAATTTCTTAATTCCCTCAGCACGTATAAATCCTGGGATAGGGAATCCAATGTGCTAATCGTTAGTTAATCCACATGAGTACACAGCATTTTTTCCCCCCTGGGAGTCTGTTACCAGAGGCATACATATTTAACCAAACACGGCAAGTAAAAGGAACAAAGCATGAATACAAATTTAATTTCAAAACAGGACATGCGCACACACGTCTTTTACCTAAAGACTTAACTCATCATGCACTGATGGTAGCGTGAACAGGCCCCAAATCCTCAGATCCTCAGTGGACCAGAGAACAGACCACTAGCTCAATGTTAACGCTTTACCTCAAGAGTCCCTTTTTAAATAGCAAGTATTTCACTCTTATCGGTTCTTGGGGTTTTTCCTTTCCTGTCAAAACAAGTAATTTTAGCTACAGCAGAAAGGCAGAACCTTCACAGCTAGGATTTTGGACATCATCCACTAACATCCCTTGAGCATTTATTGTTGGGTGGCACACACAGAACTGTTTTCTTCTAACCATTTTTTCCCCCTCCCAAAATCCCGTAAATTAAAATCAATATATCACATTGTGGATCTCACTGGCCAAGCAGTATTTGCATCTTTATTTCCACATCTGTACTACAAGAGAGCTTATACGGCCTTGAAAATATGGTCCCTAAAGAAAACATTTACAAAATACCATTGTGTATATCGTAAGACATTGGAAATCAAAATTATTTCTCTATTATACTGGACAAATTAATGAAAATTAGTTATCTCTTCTCAAAAAAGCAGTATAAAAAAAGAACACTCATTTAGTTCCTTTATGCAAGTAAAAGCTGCATCTCCGGGAGACAGCTATACGGCCAAATTAATGTAAAACTGTATGAACACTAATACTGCAAACAAAAGACACAAGATGTTGACTAAATTTGAACTATATGTCTGTAGTTATCTTTAAAAAAGACCAGATATGCCTGGAGACCTGAGATGGAAGATAGCAAGGAAACGGAGACATAAAAGCATGTAAACAATGAGTAAAACAAAGAGAGGTTTTGAAACAAATACAGGCTGAAAGTCAGGCCAGTAAAGAGTAAAGAAAATATAGCTTGAGCCCACCTCCATTTGGGGAAATTAATAGATCCTTTGAAAATTACCCTGCATGCAAAGACATTTCTTTGCCCCAACAATATCTTGTGAAGGGTCCCAAATTTAAACTAATCCCATTGGAGAAAAGTACAATTATAAATTACAGCAGAATTCACAGCCTAGAATTTAATCAAATCTGAAACTGCATTATCGGACAGAATGATTATTTCTAACTGACCTTCTGTAATCAGTTAATTTAAAAGTCTGTTGTTCTTGCATATTCATAAGCAATGACCAACCTTCTCTACAGAAAAATTAATTATAATGGCTCAAAAACTTCAATTCAATGGGCACACCACATTGAATATAAATGTATTCTCAATTCAGGAAGGCTGTGCTAGATTTGATCTTTTCTCTTTTTCTTAAAAAAAACCAAAACAAAAGAAAACCTTGTAAACGTGTTTCTAGAAAGCTAACAAGCTGTTGCCTTCATGCCAAGCCATTTCTTACTGTTCTAGAGTTCTTGTGAGGAAGCAGAGTGTATTGTGCCAGTACCATTACACATCAGGGCCAGAATCCTTTAATTTTCTGCCAGTTTCTCTAGTAATAATTTTTTTCAAATTTTAATAAAACATCACTCAAGTAAAGTATGATTATATTTTAATTAACTGAAGCAAAAAATAGTCATGACTACATTATCAGTTTGCTGGTCCATATTAAAGAATTATCAATACCAACATTATTATTGCACTCCCAGACTTCCAAACAGAAAACATTCTGCTATATTGTCCAGCTTGGAATATCCAACTTTTTATTTTTGGTTTAAACTAACAATGAATTGAAAGTCAATGAGATGCTGGAATTCATTATACCACCCTTACCACTAGGCAAGGTCTTTATTTCCTGCAAAGCAGGTATATTATATATACATACAAATAAATACATGAACACATTTAGCCATCAGTGTCTGGTAATTGGCGATCTGAAGTTATGCCACAGCACGTATTTTCCCTCCAATACACCACCATCCACCTGAAGAGTCTTTCGTTTACTCAATCCTGTTGCTTCCTCAGGCAACCATTAGCGATAATAGAAAAAGTTGTGCTTGTTGGAGGAAAAACTGACGCGTATCAATATGCCAGAAAGAGACAGTGAAGGAGACTAGGGCATTGCTAGATCAACCTCACTGGCCACAAAAAAGCACTGCTGATAAAGAGAGGTATTCACAGTGTTAATAGCTGTGTAATATACTGAGAAAACCTGAGCAAGTTCCACGGTTTCCTCCAAGTGCTTTCTAAAACTATCTTTCTCACAAAGTCTAGAAATTTGCCTAAGAGTTCCTACAGAAAAGGTGTTACAGTAATACACCCTGGTCGTAGAGGAGATAGCACTAGATTTAGATGTCTTTGAAACAGGTAGTGGAAGAGTTGCCAGGCATAGCTCCTTAAATGAGAAGTGGTGAAGTCTCTGAAAGTGGTCAAAGTCTCTGAAAACTGATAGAAAAGATGAGGCAAAGGAGCAGCTTTTGTTTTGTCTTCATGGACTGTGAGTTACCCTTGTGAAAATATCCAGCAACATGCCCAACTGATGTTGGGAGAGAGCAAGTCACAGATCCAACAGAGTCATTGCTTACAAGAATAACTGCAGATTCAGTGACTCCAACTATCCCTTAAAGAATATTTTTGAAGGCCTTCCCCCTTCTCCCCCACCCGGTTTGTTATCTAACATAACCACACAGTTCACAACTTAGATTTTTCTCTTGTTCATGCTGGTAAACTTCACTTATCCTTAAGGCCAGATATATTAGTACAGGGTACTAATACAGACTGACTGCATCTCTGATGGGATATTCTCATGGCCTACAGAATAAGTGGACTGGAGGACCATCAGATGTTGAAATGGGCTTCCAGAGGAAATCTTGAAACAATTCTCACTACAAGAAGGACATTGAGGTGCTGGAGCGTGTCCAGAGAAGGGCAACGAAGCTGGTGAAGGGTCTAGAGAACAAGTCTGATGAGGAGCGGCTGAGGGAACTGGGGCTGTTTAGCCTGGAGAAGAGGAGGCTGAGGGGAGACCTCATCGCGCTCTACAACTACCTGAAAGGAGGTTGTAGCGAGGTGGGGGTTGGTCTCTTCTGCCAAGTAACTAGCGATAGGACGAGAGGAAATGGCCTCAAGTTGCCCCAAAGGAGGTTTAGACTGGACATTAGGAAAAACTTCTTTCCTGAAAGAGTGGTCAGGCCTTGGAACAGGCTGCCCAGGGAAGCGGTGGAGTCACCATCCCTGGAAGTATTTAAAAGACGTGTAGATGAGGCGCTTAGGGACATGGTTTAGTGGGCATGGTGGTGTTGGGTTAATGGTTGGACTTGATGATCTTAGAGGTCTTTTCTAACCTTAATGATTCTATGATTCTATGAATTGGGGTAAGTGCCATAATGAGATCAATTGCCTGGCACTATTAAAGTTAAGGAGTTTGCACACAAACTCAGGCAAACATCCTGGAAATTGGAAGGAATACCAGGAAGATGGAAATAGAGTATCTAAGTGGACCAGTAAATTAAATAAAGCATAAAATTAAATAAAGGGGGCTAAGAAACAAAACAATTAAGTCTGAAATGCATTCAGAGTTCAGTCATGCAAGGGTCCCTTGCTGAACAGCATAAAAAGAAAGTATATTAGCAAAGCTACCTAACAGAGCTTTGGCTATATATAGAGTATAGGTTTAGGCACAGCCTAAGCTTTGGTTTGTGTACTGGCTCACTGACAGCCTGCTCAGCTATTTCTCACACCCAGGATTGGATGCAAGCTTGTCCCACCGCTAGCCTTTCCAGTCTCCAGGGACCACAGGGTCAGGAAAGTGAGGCTGCAAATGTGAGCCCGCGACCCCTCCTGCCATGCAAGAACTCTGATAATTAAGAGACAAGTGATGATTTTGCTAGTGCTCATACTGCAGCTCTCAGCTATGACTAATACCTAGCTATATAAGTACTCCTTCTCCACTTACCAGAACTTCAGGATATGCTACTCGATTTTACACTAGAGGAGCAAAAGAAAGAATGCTCATTCAGACATGCAGTTTGGTTCTAGTAGAGAGACAGCAGTCTCTCTTAAGCCCGCTAGCAATTGTTGCCCACCTAAGAAATGAGTGAATCTATTGAGAGATCGAGATGAATTCAACACAAATTCAAGAGAAGATCGAAAAACTCAGGAGGCCAGTGCTCTGGGCTCAGGTATAAGCTAAACAGACATAGCTTGAAAGAAACATAAGCCTAAACATCTTTTTTCAGCCTTTACATTAAGATTTAAGCATCCTGTTATTCTGGTCCAAACTTCTGGCCCATCTAACTGTATAGCCATGAAAAAGATGGTAAAACTCATGTGACATTAAAATTATCTTTTTTTTTTTTTAATACAACAATATGAATGGAAAGCCACTAAATGTTTTTTCCCCTATTCTTCTAGTTACGATGATTAAGTTTCTCATCATGTGCACATTAGTTAGTATGGCAGAAAACCACTTTCTCCCACTTTGCCATCCTTCAGTCAAATGATCCATGCACATTCCTAATGTTCTCCTAAAACTAGTATTTCCTGGACTGAAAAACTGTATTTTGAGAGCTAATATTCTAGATTTTCCATATTCTAGGGAGAAATTGCATTATCAGAGAAGCTTGTGCCAAAAAATGAAAGGAAATGTTTCCCCACCAAGCCCTTCAGAGAACTAATGGAATTTATTCTGCAGTCTACACTAGCAAGATTTAAGCAAGAAAGGCAAAATTACCTGGCCTCTCAGGTATTTTCTTCCCTCAAAATTAAATAAATAGTATCAATTTTTTTCAATTTCTGGATTTGCTAGGTGAAAAATCCAGCCAAAACGTTGTGATTAACTAAAGTAGAACTTCTGACCTCAGCAATATTCTCTTCTGCTTACACTTTGAGCTAGAAAGCCAAGTTTTGTAAACTGGCCTAGGAAATGCTGAAATTCTGGAAAAAGAAAGTGAGGTAAATATATACAATGATTTTACATGAATAGAAAATGCCAAAGTAATACAAGGTGGCTAACTCCCTCTCAGCCCCATAAATATTAACAATTCTGGACAAAGAAGACAAATAAAAGGGAAAGGCTAGAAGAGAAATTCAGAAGACGAAAACAAGGAGAAAAAGAAATAATTTCCCAATGCAGAAAGGCCTTCAAGGAACAGGAGAAGGAAAGACGATCGGAAAAACTTGTTTTCTGTCATCTCTCTTGAATTCTTTTTGCTGAACTGTTTGTATAGCCTCCATCTTTACCAAACGGCTACACAGACAATCCTAACACTTGCTCTCAGCACCGTATGACTTCTCAGAAAGACCTCCTGAATGCTGGCCTCACACGGGCTATAGTCAAGCTGGCCAGGCTACCCCAGGAGAGGATTCCCAGCCAGAATCCTCTTTTGGGGATTTCTCATTTTAAACCCAGTACAAGCACAGCAAAAATAAAAGGCAGAAAACCTGTGCCTGGTTTACGACACCCCTTGCTAGCTGGGTCAAGGAAACAAATGAGGATTTCCTGGGGGAACTATGTGGAGCTCAGACACCAAAACCAGACCAAAATACATTCAAAATTAGATTCTTTCATGTCTGGCCTAAAAAGGAACATTGTACTGGCTCTATCATTTGAAAACATGGACAAAAATGTATACCATAAATGCCAACAATACCAGCCAAAAGGTCCTTCTGCTGCGAATGTTCCTGAATTAAATTACTCTTCTGATGGTATAAAATGTGACTTTGTCACCACTGCCTATCCATACCAGACAAACATCAGCAAAGTCTCAGTGACCATATGCATATAAAGAACCTAACCTTATATATAGGTTATCATATATATATATGCATACATCCCCCATATATACAAATGGGTAGGATCAATACAGAAGAACAGGAATAAACAGTTTTCAGAATTCACATTTTAAAAAATTAAACAGTAAATAGCACTGGATTATAAATAATGAAAACACATCTTGACACGTAAAGTCAAAATGACTGAAAAGTGAACACAAAAAATGTGAATATAAATAAGTTCAAAATAAGGAAAAAAGAAAGTCTAATAAAATGCAGGATCCAATCCTGCATTCTGTTTCACTTAAATTTCCCAAGTTCAACTGAAACCAAAGTAATTCAAGGCTTTCAGTGCAAGAGTGGTAGGTTAGGGGTCCAAGAATGAAATCTTCTGCTGCCATCCCAAATAGAGCAAGCAGAATAGATAGTAATGCTGAAATAGTTCGAACTTACCTATACATTTCCCAGACAAAGAGAACCCACGGCCACGACTTTAAAGTCATACGTTGAAAACCATCGTGCTCATTGCCCTTATGTAGGGGCTTCCATACTAGAACACATAACACCTACATCTTTGCCAACAGCCAGACTTTTTAGAACAAAATAGTTCAAACGGCATTAGCTACTAAGGGGGTTTGGGCTTTTTTGTAGCTACTGTGAGCATAGGAACAACTGATGCTGTTAAACATCTGTCTCATGCACCTGATAGTAAATGAAGAACAATTACAGAACAAGGAGATATTTAAAGGATCTCTTCACTACCCATTGAAAGCTAACTCAGCAAGTCAACAGTAATAATGATTAAGATTTTCAACACAGACACAGAAAACAATACAGCCTTCATGACAGTCATCATATAGCCAAATACGGAGTCTAATAACTACAAATACAAGAACTTAAAATAAACATTGCTCTACACAAGATATAGAGCATGACAGCCAATACACTTGAGTGTACAATTAGCTGGAATCAGCTCCACAATGACTGAAATCTGTACTCAGTATTAACAATTAGACAAGGGGAAAAAATCTTCCCAACACTACGTACTGGCATGAGAACCACAGTGGCCCATTCTCTGAAGCTCTGTGATGGCAATGCCCTCCTTCCATGCGAATGCAGCACTAAGTATTCCCATATATACTAGCCCACAAGGACACATTCAGCACTTACTGGATTTCAGGAAATGCTAATGTCCTCTTGCTTCCATCCCCAGTAAGGCTAATGGAGCCTTTTTGATAGCAGTGGGTGGGCAGAATAATTCTGGGGGACTAGCTGGAGATTTGAAGTAGGATGCTAAAAAACCCAAATCCTTACACTGACAGTTAGCTTGCATATACTGCTATTGTCTCCTCTTTGCCAAACAGAATATACTTCAAAATCATTGGAAGAATGGGGTTAACATTTTGCATAAGCACTTCAGTTATTAATTGGCTCACATTAACAATCAACTAGGCTAACATAACAAACAATTCTTGTTACTTAAACTGGCGTCATTGTAATGAGCTCCAAATTAATCTCATCCGTACACAATCACTAATCTTGTTTTGTGCCAACTGAATTTTTAATCAGAACAGAGTGAATCATAGGTTGTTTTTAAAATACATTTCTAATACTTGTCATCCGAAATAAATAAACACTAGAGCAGGGAAGAACTTTTCTATTTACATTCTGAGAGGCTGATTTTATTTATGCATACTATACACACAGGTACCAAATGCATACGATAGGTGAGGACATTTTCAATGAAAATAAAAAATAAATATGTTTATTTCTAATAATACGTTTATTTCTAATGAATAGCCTCACCAACCTAAAGAATACAGCCCTCTGACTGTAATTAAAACTGTATGACAAGCAAAAATAAAAGAAACAGTTGCCCCTCTGTTGCGTTGCTCCTCAATCTCTACATCATTCTAGAAGATCAGAATACACACAATCAGACCCTGCAACCAGCAGAGTAACTACTTCTGGTAAGGCATGTAATGAAGCATGTATTTTGCAGTGCTGAACTTGAGACTCAACCTGAGTTTCAAACCAAAATGGTGTTAATATTTGTGCAAGACATAAAAGCAAAGCCAAGTTTCAATGAGCATTTTCGACATGATTCTGCAATTGCAATACCAATTTAACAAAGCAGTTGATTAGCTCTGCTTATAACAGCAAGAGTGCTCAACATATCACCCCACTGCTGAAAAACACAGGCCCAACTGTGTAGGAACTCTTTGAAAAAAAAAAAAGATAGTATGAAGTCTTCACCTACAGCATCTACTTTTTAAAATGCAGTATTTCTGGAATCTTGTTATAGCTGTCTGGCTAACAGCTGCTTAACTGAACACCTGTTACTGCACTTAGATGAAAACCTAACTCGAAGGTCTGCCCATGGCCACAGAAACTGAAGGAGTGACTGAAGCGATCGGCAATGCAGCCATTCAAATGTCTTCAGGGAGGTCTACTGACAGCCTCTATTACAGCCACACGAGCTTGAGGAATCTGGAGTACCTTGTTCTCATTTCAAGCTAAGCATAACGCCTGACTCAAGCCATGTAACAGCATGTGATGACTTCTGCTTGGAAAATGAGACACTCGGGCAGATGAGAGCAGGGCAGGAAGGCTCAATGTTAGAATTCCCATAGATCCAGCAGCACACACTACTTACTTAGAGACTGTGCTCCTCATTTAATACCATCCACATGCTTTTGTGAAAGATGGAGTCTGTTTTGATTGCCAGGAACTGTTGCATCAAAAGTATTTGAAGATTGTGCAAGATTAAGAGCATTAAATTACGCTCAACGTGCTAATCTGTTTTTACTTATAGTCAGTAGAAAGATATGTTAACACATTAAAAAATTCTGCTAGTATCTTAGAATTCAATTAAAATTATCTTCATTAAACAGCTCTGAGATCTGTGGAAAAAAGGGAGTTATTCAAACACTTAGCATAATAAGCAAGTTATTGTTAATGTAACATTCTGAAGAAAAACTCTGCAAACCATGTTGAACATTAAAAGGCGAATGCAAAAGCAAAAATACACCATATAGACCATAGCTGCAAGGTGGAGATAACATGCTCTGATAACATCAGGATGGACTGCAGGAGAACGACCAAGAACCTTATCAAAAAAGGTTACATTTACATAGTGAATACTATAGCAAGGCATAATGACCAGAAGAAAGCTGTTGGCTTGCAAATTTCTTTTTTGTTTTGTTTTTAATTAACTTTAAAATAGGCTGGTTAATATCTCATTATGCATCAAGGACCAAATGGCTCTTCAAGCCGCTTTCCAACGAAGAGGACGGGAAGTTTGTTCTGTGCTTATCAGGCAGAAGAAAAGCAATGCTCCCGAAAGAAGTATCATTAATGAACAATGTAAGAAAGAAAGAAAACTAAGGATGTTTTTATCCTTGCAGGTTTCCCTGTGGATCTTTAGTGCTAGTGACTTTTTTTCACATGAGAAATATGGCACCATATCACACTCCATCTGAACAGCATGCCCCAAATTATCTTTATTTAATATCTCATTTGCTATTTGTTATTAATTTGAGCTTTCCAGCACATTAAAAAGTGCTCCTCTTCCTTTAACATCAACTGCAGAAAGTGGTTGCTAGCATGAATGCTTCTCAGGAGGTTGTAAGATTGTGAAACAACAAAACAGAAAAAGGGGAAAATAGGAGAACTGGTAAATAAGAGTATGAAAACAATTCTAGAATTGTCATATAAAGTAAAATCTTTCTGTAAATGTCCTAACAAAATAGCCATTCAGCAGCACCATGCCTCCTTCCCAAAGGAGTTTGAGCTTAACAGGAAAGGCGGAAGCAAAGAAATAAGACATTCATATTTTAAAAATTCTGTTAGGTATGCTAAAAATAATCATTAAAACCAATTCTTTTAAGATTGTGCAGTTTCTCAACATAACAATATGAAGTGAATAAAGCTAAAAACAAAATACAACACATCTGTCACGTCACACGTGAAGGACATGTCCAATTCTGTGGCCACTGCGCCTCACATTCTTCCCCCATGACACCTGTACCCCAGAACTGAATAGTACAGCACAACAGCCTCTGATTTACTTTGGGGAGCTCCCACACCTGATGAAATCACCCAGCTGCAGTGGAGATGAGCTCATAAAGCACAAGAGAGGCTGGAGGAGAGGACTATACAAAGTGCCTCTCTCCTAGCAAGGCTTTACACCAGGAGAAGTTCAATTACAAGACATTTCCCTGGTGCCTGTTTGTGCCAGTGATTCCCATATACCCTTACACGTAGCCTATAAAATAAAATATATTTGAAGTGTCAATTGCTCTTTGGGTCAAATTTCTAACAAAAGATGAAAATTTTGAGAAAAAAAGAAATGAGATCATGACTACTGTGTGGGTGACTGAGCAAGAATTGCAACAGAGCTCCCTGGCAAAGGCATACTTTTCTGACACAGCCACTAAACTCTGTACCATAACCACAGGCACTGGACACTTAGTGGGGAAAAAAAGAAAAATACAGAATCATAGAGTAGTTTGCACTGAAAGGGACCTTTAAAGGTCATCTAGTCCAACCCCCCTGCCATGGGCAGGGACATCTTCAACTAGATCAGGTTGCTCAGAGCCCTGTTCAACCTGACCTTGAATGTTTCCAGGGATGGGGCACCTACCACCTCTCTGGGCAACCTGTGCCAGTGTTGTAAAAAATTTCTTCCTTGTATCTAGGCTAAAACTACCCTCTTCTAGTTTAAAACCATTCCCCCTTGTCCTGTCGCAACAGGCCCTGCTAAAAAGTTTGTCCCCATCTTTCTTATAAGCCCCCTTTAGGTACTGAAAGGCTGCAATAAGGTCTCCCTGAAGCCTCCTCTTCTCCAGGCTGAATAACCCCAACTCTCTCAGCCTTTCTTCACAGGACAGGCGTTCCACCCCCCGTGATCATTTTTGTGGCCCTCCTCTGGGCCTGCTCCAAGTTTCTTTGCATGGTATAAGGTTCTCAAACAGTGAAGTACTTACATGCAAGGCAGAAGGATCTGGCAAAAATTCAGCATCCTCTCCAAAGATAAAATCTGGTGGTAGGTCAGGATAGTGAGCATTGAAAATTATATCCCCTGAAAAGTAATAAATGAAAACACTGTTTGTACTTTTATGCATGTGCTTGTAAATAAATAAATAAAAAAAAATTGTACATATGATACACATTTTTAACACAAAATTTGATAGCTATATTAAATATATTTCATGTATATATCCATAAAATTTTTACAAAAATTCACACGCAAGATAAGCATCAGATGTTTTGGGGGATGAAGTCAAATTCCTGAGGCACAGCTTCTTCCTCCTCTGCAAGCAATGAAACATGAAATACATTATTGCTTCGTACCTCAAATGGCAATTCAAACACTATTGAGGGTTGCCTCAAAGCACCGAGTTAGAAAAGTAATCTTGTTTTAAAAAAGTACCACATTTAGATTGCTGTGTTTTGCATATTAAGTCAAAGTCAAATACAAGCTTTAAGATCAGGATTTTCAAAATAGTGGAGCTTTTAAAACTTAGTAGCACTTACTCCCTCTCCTCCTCACCACCCACAACTCTTCGAAGGAAGAATCACAGTTCAATAGCAACCATGCCAACTATCCAAATTCTGGCCAAGAGAAATGCAGTATTACGCATTTAAATGGAGAGATTAAATTAACTAAAAATATAAAACTTCATCACAGCTTGGCACTGAGTTCTTATCTTGCCAGTGTCATAAGATATACAATTAATTACTGATGTGATAGTTCAAAGAAATTTGGGTTGTATTATTTAACTAGTAAACATTCTTGAGAGTTCATATAGGTCAAGAGGCGGTCATCTGCACGTGAGCTCTTAAAAAAACACCCACAATTCAAGGAAAAAAAAAAGTATCTAGCATTACTTTTCTATCTCCCAATCACTCCTTCCTCTTTATAAAGATATGAAAGAATAACTCTGACCTTTTGCATAAAGCATATTTGTGAGGTAGCAGGCATTAGAAGAAAGAAGCCAGTGCCTATTATGTGTTACCACTTGTTCAGAGAAAGTTAAACCACTTTTTATTTTTTCAAAAATTATGAATGCAGAACCAGAGAAAAGCATTAGCTGAACAAATCTTACAAAGCCACATCACTGGCTCAGTGATATCACCATCTCAAGACATTCAACGTGGCAGTTTTAATTGCTAATATTTTGTAAACTTATCTTGGCTCTAGCTGGAAGCAAGGATGCTGTAAAGATTAATTTGCAGAGGATGAGGACTCATGACCAAGAAGCCAACGGCCAGTCTGGGGTAGGTACCCTCTACAGTATTGCTCCAAATCATGAACTTGCTCATCATGCGACTTAGTAGAGCACAGTGTGGGTTTCTCCTGTCTGCACTCCCACCTTCCTTTGACAAATGTCAGGAGCATGTGTAAGTATGGGGTGCAGGAAAGAGAAGAGGTCTGCCAGTTAAAATATCCAACACAGTCAACATAAAATCAACCCTTTATTTCATTAAAAGAAGAACAAAACAGGCACCAATCCTAGAGGAAACTGCATAAAATTGCAACAGGAAATGCACCTATATTAAGCAAGAGAAAATAATTACTAGACTGCCTAAGCTGTAATACAGCAAGAAGAATTGAGAAAAGTTGATGTTCACTACACTGGATAGTTCCTATGCTGCCATAACTCAATGCTTTTCTTCATATTTACTAGAGTTAAAAGGTCACATATGGCTCCTTACAACAACCCCACCAATTTCCACATACAGAGCAGGCAACTCTTGAGGTTCTATGTTGAAGGAGATAGCACCTTTATACGTTCTTTGGCTGTCCTTTGCTTCATAGATAAAGAGGTGTGTTATGAATAACTCAGAACATAGCACAATGAAAAAGCTTGGCCTGTGACTTAGGTAGCCCAATGCTACTCTGACGGAAAGAATTGTATCTGTGTTTTTACCATATTCTTATGTGATGCTAACTAACTCATTTAACACACTTTTCATATTGCAGTTGCTAGTTGCATGCTTTTCATTCTCTGCATTCCTCGCTTTAACAGAGTACACATAGCTACAACTCAGCTCACTACGAGCTGCACTCCAACTACATAGATACTACAAAAGGCTGCTTAGAATAAAAGAAGGATCAAAATAACTGCATATTTTTATATTATACCTCCATATTTGATTAGTGAAAAAGTATTACAGAACCTTACATCACGAGGTGACTCCAAGACTCTGCTTAGAGTAAAGAGATTGGCAATAAACTGTATTCACCTCTGCAAGCTCCACATTAACAGCTGAACCTTGGGAAAGCTGTGACAGTAGGTGCAATGTGAAGGTTCAAGCAGGTACAAACTTTTTTTCCCCAGTGTTTTCAGTTCTACAGCAACATGAAGTGAAGAGAACTCACAGCAGCTCCCAGAACATCACCATATGCAGTGCTCAAGTATGACAGAAAATTCAAATTGGCATTATTAGTTCAACATGCTAGGTAGTAAACTTTTACAACTTGGGGTTCAGGTCAGCTGCATATCCCAGTGCAGTGACTCCTGCTGTGGGACCAGCGCCAACAGCTGGAGACAGTACCCTCTTCGACCACTCAAGTGTGACATGTGGCCACACCGAGGTCAGGCACATCACAGCTGCAGCTGGCCAAACCGATCTATTACTCCTCTCACAGGCTCACAGTTCTTCTTTACTACCTTCTGTCACACTCCTTCTTCCATTAAGTATTAGTGGCATATCACTCCTTATCCACAGTGAGTTACAAACTATGCAGATATTTTGGTTTAAAAAGTTTTCATGACCTACTGATATCAAAGAACTATTCAGTACAAGGGACAGAATCCAGAGTCAGAATTAACATTGTGATATTTGATTTTCTGTTACTATTACTTATAATTGCTTAATTGCTTCTACTTGCCCAGGGTAAACATGCCTCAAATTGAAACTCCCAAGTCCCGTTAGTAAAAGTTATTTTGAGAGCCAATATATCAGCATCAAAGCCAATGTGTATCACAAGATTATTTTTCTCTATAGTATAGTCATTTTCCAAAAGTCTATACAGTACATGGCTGAAGGGTTCTCCAGGCTTCAAAATAAAACTATTATTTCAGTGCCTGTTAATCATTCAATCACAAACCCTAGTGCTGAGACCATACTCAAAACATTTTACAACCCATGGAACCTAAAAAATCATGCTGTTGTCCTTATTTTCTAACTAAACCAGAAACATATAATTTAATGAATCATTAACACTCTCCTTCCTAAGTGTGTTAGGTGTTTTTAACCAAATATAAACCCTAATTTATTCTGCTACAATCAAACCTCACACAGGTTAGGCGACAATTAATAAAGACAAAAAAGTTCAGAACAAACTTGTGTTTCCACTTCAATGTAAACAGTTAGAAAAGAGCAGTGCTTCTCTACCATCCGTGGTTTTCAGTCCGTCAGTTAAATACAGTGTCTTACTATTGAAGATAAGATCTAACCTTAGAACAATTTTTTCACATATTTAAAAAGGGAAAAAAGCATCCCCTCAGTTAAATCTTATTCTAGGAAGTCTCACTTCTGCCATGAATCCAAAGACATTCATCTAGTTGCTAAAAGGAAAGAAAAAAAGAACCTTTTTTTTGAACCATATCAGACATTCACCCATGCGACCCCTGGTCTCTGTAACTTTTCTGCTCCATCCTCTCCCCTTCCATATAGTTTCTCTTATGCCTTGCTTAATTTGCCATAGTAGGACAGAAAAAGTAACACCTTTGACTCTAGAAAGCTTAGGTACCAAGGAATGAGTTTGCCCTATTCGCAACCATGAGCATGAGCTATTTTCCTAAGTTATATATTCTCAACAAAAATATACTATTACAAAGATTAAGGGAATCAATCCTAAATCTGAGTTTTGTTCTTGTTAAATATCACAAACAAGAGAAATTAAAACTGCAATTAACAGTTTGCTTGGCAGGGCTATGATACATAAATAAAAAACGCTTCTTTACACTCAAGTAAAAGGTATTTAAACAATCCCCCACATAAATAAAAAACGCTTCTTTACACTCAAGTAAAAGGTATTTAAACAATCACAAAGGTATTTAAACAACACAACAGCAAATCTGGTTTTACTTCACATAAATACTAACACTAGTCTCTGCAGTGAGCTTACAAAATATAAGGTATTAAATATTTTGAATCACCAGCTACCAGTTTGTCCTGACCTAGTAGAAATATCAATTTTTTTAACAGCTACTTTATTTAATACTTACATGATATTACCTGTGGCTTACCCTCTTCAAATATAATTGTGCTGGGGTAAAAACAAAATTTTCAACCAATAAAGGCATTTGCAAAATTATTGTGCTTAGAGTTTGAGAATGGTTACCATTTTAATTTTGAAAGCAAAACCACCAAAAAAATCAATATGGCCCTGCATTCTCTCCCCTTCTCACCTAAATGAAACAAATACCCTTTTCCCTGCATCTCCAGCACTTGAGTATGTAGTTCCTCAGATGTTTCAACTGTTTGCCCTTATTTGTTGACAAAAGGCAAACTGTGTGGCGTTCCACAGCGCTATTGACCATGACCACGTGTAGGAACAATGAAGCAAAACCTTCACACTCAGACCATGTTTATCTCATTTCTGTAAATACACTAGCCAATAATTACTTCAGTGGAATTACATTTCCAATTAAATACTACTACAGAATTTAAAATTACTTCAATAAAATTAAAGCCATGGAGTCAAAGATAAATTTAGAAGAAAAAGGATGTATTATACATCTTTTGCTTTTCATTATCCAAAAATATTACTTTCTCTTCCTTTTCTCTCCTCGGGCAAACAGCATTAAACTTTGAAATATTTTACTTCAGAGGATTTCAAAGGAAAAATTAATATGCTCTCAATAGACAAAAAGATAGAAATATTAATACTTAAATCTATAATTTCTTTTAACACACACACACACTCTCTCTCTCTCTCTCTCTCTCTCTTGTTTTCTCATCTATCAAAATGCATAAGCAAGTCCAACAAAGTGGTAAGGACTGACTACAAGCAAGATAGGTCTAACTCTGAAACTGAGAAATTTCTTAAATCCTTACAGTTGCGTTCTATTGGCCTATATACAGTTCTTCCTCTCCCGATAACTTCATTTTTGGGGTATTTTTCTTTCTTTTTTTAACCATACTGTAAATTTGGTAGTACTGAAAGATGTTGTACTGAGAGTGCCACAGCATTAACATCCCTGATTACCTAAAGGCGGCAAAATTAGGAAGCACCATATCAGTTAACTTCCTAAACTCTACTTTTGAAAGGATATCTATACTCTTTATCTATATCTATATTCTTCAGCTTTTTCTTCAGCTTCTCAGAATTTCTAAGTCAGCACTAAGTATGTAGAATAAACGTGTGCCCACTTGGCTTTTAAGAAACAAACAAAAAATCCAAATGCAACTTGATCATGAAATGCATTCACAGGTAATAGGGAACAGCGTTGACGCAAGTGACCAATCCTATATGCAGGTTGTTTAGTGAAGTCAGAAATATTCCTGAAGCTTAGAGACAACATCTGGTAGCAAGAGGACAGGATGCTTTTGAGCTTCATTTCTAACTTCACATATGAATCAAGGTTATCAGAAAAGGAAAGGCAGAAAAGTCAGTATTGAAGACTCCAAGACATCTCCTAATAGGAAGACAATTCGAAAAAAAGGTATTTGTTTGCATTCTCTGTACCTCTGTGACACTCCAGAAGAAATCCTAGCTACTCCACTACATGCAAAGCTGTAAAGGACCCAGTCTCCATGAGCTTGGTTCAGTTGTTTAACCAAGTTGTTTAGTGTCATTTGAAATGCCTCAGGGCACATTTATGACAGCTATGACACAAAGTTTTCCAGAGAGACCAGTGCCCTTTAGGTCAGCAGCTGAAAAGGCCAAACAAGATACCCTAGGGAACCTCAAACAGAGTTAGACACCTATAGTTAAGCAAGTGAATCAAGTCCCGCTTTTGCAATAAAAGAAAAAAGATACAGGAAAGATTTGAGGATGATTATTTGGTTCTTGGGCAAAGGGTTGCAGGTGTCGTTTTTTTTTTTCCCTTTAACTTCAACTGACATGCTGCTGTAGGAGAAAAAAAAAAAAAGAGGTGTAAGACTGCGTACAGAAAGGGAAATTATGTTCTGTTGTAGAGTGGGCAAATCTGCAAAAATGGAGTAAGCGTAAATGAGCTGGATCCCAAGCTGAATAAGAAGGCAGCAGGACAACCTTAGTTACTTGCTCTTCTGTAGCTGGGCAAATGCTTTTTCAAAAATTTCAGTACTAGAATTGAAGCGGACAAAGATGAGAACAACAGATAATACAAGAAAGGAGAAGATATTGGTAGAAATTAAAGACAGGCAACTGGAGAAGTTATAACAAAGACACTGGGTAGGTGAGAAAAGGAAAGGTGAAAGTGAAGGACAAACACATTCAAGCAAATGGACTGCAGACCATCACAGTAACTGCAACCCGAACAGGAGAAGAAAGCAGGAAAGAGCAAAGTAGGAAGGCATATGGTAATACCAATGCGGAGGCCTAACCTAAAACCTTTTAAATCTCTGTAAGTCCACACTTGTACATAGATACTTGCAAGGTCACTTCTCTTGATGCAGAAGTATACTATTTAAGACTTATACCTGCAAAAACTTCTGTCATTTACTTGCTCAAGGGAAGTCTAGTACATAAGGAAAAGTGTCAAAAAAACCCAAACAAACAACAAAAACAAACAACCCAAGTGAGAGGAAAATTATTATTTAAAAGGGGAAAATGTTGTTGTAAACTTTGTATTCTAGAAAGAGATAAATGGAATAAAAAGACTAGACTCTCTCTCGACGTTTCCCGTTAGGCACGTTCATTAGATAACGAACAGGTTACCGAAGCAAGAAGATTCACTACTCCGGCCACATAAAGCAAGACCCAGCAAAACTTCAGAAAACATAGTGCCCAGAAAAATCTTTGGTACTTTGCATGACCCAGCAAAAAGACACTTTGCATGCAGGTAATGATATCACCTAAATATAATCCGAATTACAGCAACCAAAAAGTCCTTTCCATAAGAGCCTCAACTAAACCACCACCTGTGCAAAATAACCTAATGGTGCACAGAAGACCGACACATGCATTGCAGCAACCTAGTTATGAGAACCTTAAATCCTACAATAACTTGTAAAACCATTTTTACAATTGTTTATTGGCACAGTAAACAAGTGTTTAGCAAACAAATTTGCAAAGCAGCTTTTAAAAGGGCAACAAAGAGGTCAGGTATTTATCATTTTGTTTGTTTCTAATTACTTCCTTAAAGTAGAAAGCCACAGGAAGACTAGATGAACTTACTGAAAGAGTTCCATCACAGGAATAAAAGCAGATGAAATTCTGTACAGTATATTATGGGCTATATTTTTAGACTAGTTAGGCAGCAAAATTGTGATTTGCCCTTCTAAGGGGCCTCTGAGGCCTATAACTAAAATGAGTAAGAAGCTAAGAAACACAAATCAGAAGCAAAAAAAGAAAACTAAGCTTCAAACGAGACAAAAGAAACGTTCTTCAGGATCAAGGAAACCGAAGTGGTGGCAGTAGAACCCAGAGCTGTAATCCACTCACATAAAAACAGTGAAAATCAGACAGAAGATGAAAATACTAGAGTTCAAGAGGCTACAGAGAACAGTAGCATCGCAAGGGCAACACATTGTTTAATCACTGTGAAATTCCAGATGACAGCACTCAAGGACAGAGAGGGAGGGAGGCATCAGTGCCTGAAAAAGAAAATGTGAAGAGCACAGGCAAAAAAAAAAAAAAAAAAAGTCAGGCTCTCTGAGTAGCAAGTAGTGAAAGCTTTAGTGAAAAAGGAAAACGAAAACCAAGAGATTCCAGGGTTTGCTGAAACAAAATTGCAATGACCAAGGAATTGATTCTTAATGGTGTATTTTAATTATTAACATTATTCAATAAAGACTATTACAGCTTATAACCTCTTATCCTGACAATTTTCATTAAGAAAGACATCTGCCTTGATGTTTTAGCAAGGAAGACCAATATGTCTGCAAGAGTTACAAAACACTTCATCACAAAATACACAAATACTTTTTCCAGAAAGGATAACGAACTTTACTCAGCAGATACGGCTGTCCAGTTAGCAACAAAGGACAGCTCCACATACCACTTAGAATAAGTTTTGTCCTTGGAACACAGATTCAACCTCTTACAGGATATTAGACAGTCTTCTTGGGAGTTAAAACTCCTATTAAGAGCTTTGAAAAATTGAAATATAAAGAAAAGCACTGATTTTAAAGTAGCAGCATTGAGTGCTGGATGAACTAATAAAAACAATACAGCTGTTTCAGATTTTAACTGAAAGTCTAGCAAGAGTAGGCTCAAGTTTTCCAACCGTTGTGGCCACGAAAACACAAAATTTATGGTTTTCCTTACAGAAGAGAATAAAGTAAAAGTGTCTCTCTGAAAGCACCATTTAAAAATTTCTGAAACACAGTGGAAGACATTTAGTATGACAAATTAATTTATCTCCGACACTGACATAATATTTTCTCCGGCATAAAACTGTGGATATCTCCAAGGTCTCCAAGGTTCCTGGCTGCAGCTGAGTAACTGTTCAGTGTAATATTCCAGCAGCTCAGAACACATGCAAGAGTAAGGTGCACATGACATCTGAAAAAAAAAAGATTAAATAGCTAACTGTGTCTCAAGAAAATGTACTAAAATTACCAACAAGCCATTCTTAACTCACAGGATGTTTGACCTTACCGAACCCAATAAAACAACTATTTTACACTACAGGTAGTCAGCCACTGCATTGCCTGCAAGTACCCTTTCCCCTTTTTCAAAAAACAGTGAACTTCCTGGTCTTTTGGAAAACAGGACTGTGACTATGCAGTTATACTTCTCTAAAGCATACGAACAGTTTTCAACACACTAGGATTCATACCAGGGTATTTGTACAGTGGCAGCGGTTATGATTGATGATATGCAAAGATCTGATCTGTTGCAAAGAGGATGTAACACAAACCACAAAGGAACTACACACTTCAGCCTGTATTGGGCACCACAAAATGAAGACCATACACTGAAGATCCTGAACATTTTCAGCCAATCTTCTTATTCTGGCAGATTTCGCAACCTTCCTTTGCAGAAATATTCTGCCCTTGAAAGATAACATATCTAGCAACAGCCTACAACAAAGTATCTACAAATCTCTGGTTGCACACCATGGCCGTCTTCCCCTGCCATCATTACAGATCTAAACACAAAATTATTAAAGCTTTCTTGAATATGCCCACATCACTATTTATTCCACATGCTGTGAGACTGAACGATGCACAGCATTTTCAAAAATGTAATGCTGAAATGCGGAGGATTATTATTACTTGAATTCACTGCTATTATTAGGTACCCCTGGAGAAGATACACTTCTTTACACCACTTTCATTTGGTCATGTTAAAATATATAGCATCATTAAATTGTGTAGTTTGGGTTTTATGAAGGTGGAGAAGAGCACTAGCATTATAGCCGTTTTGTTTAATTGCTTATGTGATATTCAAAATATAAGAAC
>NW_009233330.1:0-23082 GCF_000690835.1 Fulmarus glacialis | reverse complement strand
GGGGGGGGGAGAAAAAGCTGATTTCTCAATATTGAAGTTTAATGCATAGTTCATAATCATATTTCTTAGTACTCCAACTGGACTACAGTCATTTAGTATATCAGTGTAGTCTGTATGCCTATGTCCTCGCATATGGGCATTTTAATCTACTAATTTTCCTTTATGAATCAGGAACAATTCTAGCCTCCACTTAAAAACAAGTAAAGACTTAAAGCTCTCAGAACGTAATAATAGGGCCTCATATGGTGATAAAACAGAGAGTTACTACAGTCCCATAGAAAATATGATACCATTCTCTAGAGCAATGTCATCCAATGAAGCTTCTTTTCACTGCATCTTGATTATAGCCATCAAACAAGTCTCAAGTAGAATCTACTACACATTGCACGACACATCAAGACTCAACAGGTTGAGCCTGCTACACAGTATCATTTTTAAAAAAAAAGTTTAAATAAGGACAAAAAAAAAAAACAAACCACTATCTGGTAGGGTAACTGGCTTCATAGAATACGGCCATCACTTACTGAAAATTCTGAATAAATGCATAGCCACATCTTTTTTTTCTTTTTTTCTTAAAATGATTGCTAGCTAGGACTTAATATTCCACTTTTACCCTTTGGAAAAGAAAGATTAGTAAGCCTCTTGAACCATGATTTCATACTTTTAGAATAGATAAAATAGTCATAGTAGACTGATACATGAGCCTAGCTCCTCTCTCCAACACATGAGCAAACTTCCAGACCAACTTCTGGGAATGACAACTTTCCTTATAGGTGCCAAATGGAAGCTTTAAAGTACTTTAATGATAAGAAGTTTAATCATGTTGATTTCAGTTCATAAAGGAGAAGGGCTTCCAGTGCACTACATAATGACAAGAAAAACTACTACAGAAGGAATACAACAACACTCTTAATATTTAAAATGTCCTGGAGAGCTATAGCATGTGTATGATGCAGTCTAAATGGATACTATCAAAGCAGTGTTTTAAATGATTAACATTTCTGTTCACACTAAGTACTTGCTCCTCCAGATAGAATACTTTCACAGACTCACAGGATAGCTGAGGTTGGACAGCACCTCTGGAGACTGCCTAGTCCAATCCCTCGGCTCAGAGCAGGGTCAACAAGAGCAGATTGCTAAGGGTCATGTCCAGCTGGGTTTTGAGTATCTGCAAGGATGGAGATATACAAGCTACACAAGCTCTGAGTGCAACCTGTTCCACTGTTTGACCATCCTTGCAAAAAAGGTTTTTTATTACATTTAAATGGAATTTTCTGTATTTCAATTTGTGACCGTTTCCCTTCAGTGACCACCACTGAGAAGAGCCTGGCTCCATCTTCTTCATTGCCCCCATCAGGTATTTATACACATCAATAACATTTGCCCTGAGCCTTCTCTTCTTGAGAAGCCCCAGCTCTCTTGGCCTCTCCTTGTACAACAGATGCTCCAGTCCCTCAGTCGTCTTTGTGGTCTTTCGCTGGATTCATTCCAATATGTCCATGCCTTTCTGGTACTACGGAGACCAGAACTAGACACAGTACTCCAGATGTGGTTTCACCAGTGCTGCCCTAAATCTAAAATTGCCAAGCTTTAAATATTATTCTATCTGAAATTCTTTATCCTCTTTCCTATTTCAGTTGTTAGAGATAAAAAACAACACAACTTTACCATTTTTCATACGCAGATTATCAGCAACTCAAGTGTTTAGAAAACTACTTTTTACCATCTAAAAACATATAAAAGCAAATTTTATCCTAATCCTTTGAACCAAAACACAGATTAACTGAAGAGTGGGCAAATGAGCCAGCTATCTACAGATCCTCCAAGAGTAAGGAGGATTTAACCACAACACTAAATCAGAAAAACCAAAGTCACGTTTCTCTAATCTGGTCAATTATACCAGTTACTGTTTAGAGATACCTAATAAAATAACAAATTGACTTCTTTTATTGAAGGTTAATATAGAATTCTTCCTAAAAGAGGAAGAAACAAACAACACAAAGCATATACAAATCATAAGTGAGTCTAAAAATGGTCATGACATTGTCTTAGTCATAACATTTTATTAGAAATATTGGAGGGGCGGGATTTGTGACTTCTGGCTTTTAGGACTGATGTTTTCAAATTTGTAATATCAAGGAACGCTGTAAACTTATCTTAAAAATTAGATACTCTTACAGTTGCATGTTCTTAGAGCTGAAGCTTTAAGAAAAAACAACAAACACAGGTATCTCAAAACTCATAAAATTAGTTAGACACACTGGAAAACTTAACATGATATAGAACACTGTTACTGAAAGAAAGGCCAAGATACAATAGCAATCATTTTTAACTTACATTTGAGTGTTTCTCCAGCATAAGGGATATGTAGCTTAAACCGATCACAGCTAGGTCCAGGGGTCAAGGATGTACAGCTAAAAATGAAGATAAGAGAAGAATGTGCTGAGCAGTTACAGATGGTAGCAGACGCTAACATTATTCTACAGGGTACAAATGACTGACATAGTAAAGATATTGTCAATACTAGAAATACTCATCCTTACAATTCTGGGAAAGAAGAAAAGGTGGAAAAGATGCAGGAGGCCCATTCTCTTTTTATCAGCAGTTCTCACAACAGCGTGAGAAACTTTAGGCTCTGTGCCAACAATCTTCTTTCCCATTTTAACACAGAAAATAAACACATAAAATGCCCTGGTTTGAGAGAGTTATTAGAATAATATCAATTAGTTAGTCAAAGCCATCAAATTCTCTACTTTGTATACAATTTTGCAGGTCACAACTCTCTACCTATGCCACTGTAACATGGTTTCATGCTCCCTATCCCTGCCATCCAGATACCTGTGATGAATCTTAGTTTTAATACATCAACATTCAGTCATTTTTACCTATTTTAACCTTTATTTTTTCGCTTGTGGAAAAGTCTCACAGTAAGCCTCTAGGTGAGCAAGTTTCAGAATCAGCTATTTGATGCTATGACAACTGAGCATGTAAGTTCATGACCTGTGACCATTTCATATCTCCTGTTTATCTGGAACACTGCAACGGCAGTTGGATCTCACGGTGATAAGCGAGCATTTGATGAACACAAAGTCACTGAAAAACTGTTTAGTGTCTAGGCCAGAGATGATCAACTTTTTCACACCTTTTAAGTCATGTACCAAAATCTTTGCATAAAAAAGAACCAAGTATCTCAGCTGCAAAAGGAGAAACAGTGACACAAATTGTTTCACTGGCAGGAATGGTCCCTGGAGCTCTCACCACTGTGGCCTGGTGGGCATATGACAGGTCTCAGTAGCAAAAATACTGGAAGCCCTTAGCAGTTCATTGTTTTCTATATCAAGGGACCCTCATAACCCAGAAGTCTTCTTGCCAGCCCACTATCATTGGGAATTGTTTATAGCCCCAGCACAAGAGCAATGCTTGTTGCAAGCCACTTAAAGCTCAAAGCTAAAGACTGGCCAACTCTAGACAAACAAACAGTGAAAGAAGGTAGACAAAGGTAAAATAACTTGCCTAAGCTCATATATCAGATCACTGGTATGATTATACAAACTACTGACAATATAATGAAACAAAAGACATGCTTACTGGGCTACACACACAGCCAAAAGCAAAAAGATGGGTAGGCCAGAAAGTACAAAAATTCTGATCCTACCCTATCAGATACAACATGGTAACTCCTGCAGCTCTATCTGTCTTACCGCAGAAGAGGCATCAGGGCAAACGGGGCGATGTTAATTCTCACTAACATACTCACAATGCTTCAGAGAGCCACTTCTCTCAGATGCTGGCTCTACAGTCTCTTTTCTCTTTACACTTGCAAGTTAAGGAAACCACGTGCACTAGCTTCAGATTGTTTTTATTCAGTGAGCTACATTTAGTATTTAATCAAATTTGTGCCCACACGTAGCTTCATCAAAAAGAAGCAGCCACACAACAATTAACTTAAATGAAGTTTCTACAAAAATACCAGAAAACATAATCAAACCACTTGTGTGCACCTAGAATCTAACATAGATACAATTAACAGCCTACATTGATTCAACAAGAATACACTACATTTTTTCTAGTATCATTATAGAAATTAGATAACTGTCCTTGCAAATTAAAGGGAAGCAACAGATGTCCTATCTTCACTTTAGAAAGGTTTTTGCCTCACAGTGTCTTGTGAGAGCACCATGCAAAACAGTCTATAGAAACATAATTTAGATACAACTACTATCAGATGTGTGCAGAACTGACTGAAGCAAGCTTCAGAAAAGATTAGTTCCCGTCTTGTTTCACCCAGGAAGAACGCAGTGACTGGATTTTCTTCTGGCAGAATACTACTTTGCATTTCATTGAAAGACTGATGACGGAAAAGAGATGATGTTTATTAAACCTGCCGATGATGCCAACATGAAAGTGAACGCAGCATGCTGGATGACAGGACCAGAGCTAAAAAATGTTTGATTTAATGGTCTGGACTACTTCTTTTTGAATTACATCTAGGTAGGGCTTAGCAAGAACAGTAAGCATCACCACCCTCACTGGGAGTAAAATCAGTTTGAGAATATGAAAGACTGGAGCTCCAGTGCAACAGAAACAAGAGAATATCATTTTTTCAAAGATGCGGGGTTTTTGTAGGTGAGAACAGCAAAACAGGAGTGCCATTGTTAGGGTGTTTTAATGGCTGTGGATGAATTTAAGAGCTATAGGTATGAGAGTATTATCATCCACTTTCAAATCATTTCTAAGGCTTACATCACATATAACGCCAATTCTAGGAAGCATACAAAAAAAAGCAACACAAAAAAAAAAAAATCCCTTGCAAGTTCCAAAATATCTCTGCAACATCAGTTAATATTTAATGGAAGTTTCTTTCAAAGTATCACAGGTCACAGTCTGAGGCACATTTTTCAAATACCATCAAAATAACATTGCTGTTAGCTTTTCAACAGACAAAAATTTCTGATCCTGCAAATACCCTATAATCTTTTCTTTTAGCACAATGGGCCATTTGGAAATACTTAGAGAAAGTATAATATGTTTTAACATTAAAATAAAAGCCTGATTTAACGGTAAGTGTCCCTAAAAGCAATACTAAGTATTTTTCCTAGATTATTATACTCCACTAGAGATGTTTTTAATTTTACTGGTCTAGAAGTGATGGACAGTGACAGTATTCACAGTCTTTTTTTCTTTTTTGCCAAATTACTCTGGCTAGGCTGCACAAGAGACTTCAATAACTGCAACAGGCTGAGCAACCAAGCAAAAATCTTACATACATCCATTTGAAAGGAGGCAGTTACTTTTTAGTATAAACAGTAAAAGAACAAAACTCCCAAGGCAAATCGAAACTTTGGTACATCTAGCAATCTACGTGTGACCTTATTTCAACAGAAAGCCACAGATAATGGCCTGGCTATGGACATCTTCTCCCGCTTGATTTTCCTTAACAGATAGAACCACTCATAATTACAAACGTGCCCGACCCAGAAGCTTGGCCTCTATTGTCTCCAAAATGTAATATTTTACATTTGCTGATCCTTTTACTTAACATGGTCCACACGAAAGTCACGCTGAAAAGGAATGACTTGTAACAAGGTCTTTTAAAGATTATTTGTTGTCCTATCGTCACAGGGAACTGACAGATAAAACAGTAATATCTGGTGTTGAAAATTAATTACAGAAGCTGACTCCATCTGATGATGAATAGATGTGCTATCTCCCTCTTTATTCATGGAAAAATATTACACTGGTTTGCATATCTTCATCTAAATAGTCAATATTTTACATAGGAAAGCCATGGAAGCATGAATTAATGCTCTGATGCTCAGAGCAGTGATAGGAATTAGACTTCATAAGATGATTAATGCTATACCCCAAGATCTCCCACAATGGTTTCCCTACTAAAATATCAAAGAATCACCAGCTTGACAAGTTTCAGGGACAAAGGAATATGTTTGAATGTATCGTTTAAAACCGTACTGCCCTATTCAAAGGAGCTGTGCTGAGACCTATAGTTGGAATCTGGTGGATGGAATCAAATATACAAGAAACCGTATCTGCTGAGAAACAGAAGAGTTTGTATTCAGCTTTTAGCTAAGTTCCTTGAGCAAACACAGCAGATGAAACTTGAGTCGAGATATATTACATCCTCATAAAATACATATTTCAAGTAGGAGACAAGTAGAACATTCCTTTGTTGAATGTTTGATGCATTTTGCAGTGGAATTGTCTGTGACCTGTTGGAAAGAGGTTTCTTTCACAGTAAATAAAACACACATAAACTAAACCAGTTCTTATTCAAAGAAAAAGTTACTGTCAGCACCAGATGCTTAGTTAGAAGTGCTCAGAATTCTTTACCAGCCACAAAAGGAAACAGGAAAGATTATCCAAGAGAAAAAAGACAGCGGGGGGAGGAATATAAAAATAAATTAATAAATCAGAAAAGTCACTCAGTTTTGCTGCTTGGAACAAGACATCAGCCTATAATTATAGGTATAGCAGAAGGCATTTTTCTGCAAAATTAATACTTCTTCCCAGAGTCTTCTAAAAGCATCTGGAAAGGCAGTTTTAGCTGAGCTTAACATTAAGGTTTTCTCTTTTATCAATGTATTTCTAATTGACTATTTATAACTTCTTCTGTTTTGTTTAAGCTAAAAAAAAATTATTCCCTTTACTACTGAGCCACTCTGATATTTTACAGAATTGAATCCATGATGATAAGGACTGTGACAGCTCTAGATTTCAACATGGTCTTCCTATCAACTAGTCTTCTACAACCATCACTTGATAGTATTCCCAAGACAAGCAGTTTTAAATTATCTGGGCTCTGGTAAAATCTTGTCCAAAAATAAGTTCTGTGCCAGCTGAAGGGGTCACAATGAAAAAAAAGCTCAACTGTTTACCACCTTAATCCTTAAAGTCTGGAATGAGCGGTTATTATATCCAAAGAATTTACAAAAAAAAAAAAAAAACAACAAAACCACAACACAACCAAAACCACCAAAACTGCCCCCCAACCCCACCTCTTTATATCCCAAAATTCCAGTTTGAGGCTCATTTTTTATATCACTCCTAAAAATCTGCTGCTTAGAACCATATAAATTCATAGCAAACATCCAGAAATGCCAACAGAAAAATATACAATCTCCCTTTTATTTCTTCTTTTTTAATCAGTGGTAAACGTGTATGCCCCAATATTCATGTCAGATTTATTTGATTACTATCAAATTTCTTGATTAAAAAAAGGTATGCAGTATGTTTAGTCATTCAAGTCTTTCTTAGATCATAAAGAAGCTTTACCGCCTTTTCTATCTGAAGACAAATCATCAGTGAATTTTACTGTACTTATTTACTTAAAAAAATAGCAAAGAAACATTAGACTAAGAATTTTAGTCACTATGATTTCAGGAATTTAATATTGAGACTGCCTAACCTGAATCGCCAGAGATGCAAAAGCTTCTTTAATCCCATGATGCTTAGGCTGCTACACTTGCTGTTCTTGAGGATCAGTACTTTTTGGATAACAGACAACTTTTTTGTTCAACAGGCTGTTGATGTAAAAGCCAAGAAAGTTTCTCACAGCATTAGAGATACCCTGATGGAGAACACTGCTAAAAAACAACACACACACAAATAAGAAGAGCAACACCACAAAGGAAGTTCTGACCACTGGCTGTATTCCCAACCCTTCCCAGCTCTAATATATCTAGTATATGTTTCTAAGTGTTCCTATATATGTCATATAACTATACTGTTAGGAAAAAGGAGGTCATGATCCTTTCATAATACAAGAGGCTAAGAAGAAAATTAGTGTTATTTTAGTAACATGAGACACGATTCAGTCAGGAGTTTAGAGGCTGAAGGTTTTGTCAGCAAGAGTCAAAATATAAGTCAGAGGCAAAGACAGGTAAATCCCTTGTTACTAATAAGAGGCAGCAAGCTCAAAACTCCACCCCAAACTCTTATTGTGGCATTTGCTAAGAAAAACACCTTAATGTTAAACCTAAGTAGAGCAGCCTTTGTTGATACCTTTAGATTCTTCTTTCCTCCCATTTTTGTAGATGGAAATCTGCTCCAGTGTTCCTTGAAGACACAGTATTTCATCCCATTTAATTAAGAATTAATTGCAGAGTTCACAACAGATGGGTAAGTCATCTACAGAGGCATTAAGAATAATTAAAGTGTATGGAGGGGTGGGGGAGGAGAGTGGAAGGAAAGCCCGCAGGTGACAGGTTTTTTGCAAGGATCAGGAAACAGAAAAATGGTGAAAGTCACATTTGAGAGAGCCAACACTAATGGTGAAAACCTGTATCATACTGCAGCTCCCTGCAACAGTGCACAAAGCTTTACAGGCTCCCAGAGGCCTGCAAATACACAAGAAGAGTACTGAGCAGCTGCTGCTGAAAACCAACAGATCCAACCAAAATTATGTCAATCAGGCAAAATTTGAAATGGGAGAGATAGTCTAGTCAACCAATTTTCATCTTCAGTTCCCCTTCTTTATACAGACATATGTATTACACATATGAGAGAGAGGGACTTGACTTAAAAGATAAAGACACACACCACTGCTTTTGGAAAATAAAAATCCAGTTACATTTAGAGTGATTGCTTCTTACATACATATTTTAACTAAAATATTAAAATCTGAAAACGAATTCGTAATTATTCCGAAGAACTTTCTAACAGATAAACCCACTGTTTTCATAAAACTCGTTTGTACCCTAGCTGGTTTCTTCAAACTTAGTATAAAATTAAACTACACACAAAGACTACTTTTGGTATTGCAATACAGATGATGATGTTGTTTTTGAATCCTGTTAGTATGGATGATATTCCATAATTGCAACAGCATTTCAATCCAGAGTTATCAACTGGGAAACGTCAAGGTGTCTCCAGATATGTCAACTATATTCCCAACAAAACTTTCATCTACCGTAAGTGCTGATTTTCCTATACGTACATATTTATGTTTTCTTGTATGAATTTCATCATACTAATTGGAAATTTTAGAAATGAGTGGGATGCTAGGCAGAACACATATCCTAGGAAAACAACCCCTCACTTTCCTTCTGCATCCATAGGCAATTTACATTTTTAAAAAGTAAAGTTCAAATAACTATTTAAAATCAGCTGTCAGCAACCTGCTTTCACTAGAAACACTATACAAAAGCATCTAATGACTACTGCCATTAGTAAAACAAATATAGCAGCTGTATCTTAACAGAAAATGTAGATTTCCTTAATATGAGTGAGAGTTTGCCAAAGCCGATGTTGCAGGTGGGGAAAGCTCTGGGTCTGCTTCTAGAACTGCAAATCTCCTTCACATCTGCCCCGATCTTGTGGCAGGTGTCCTGCAATCTCCCAAAGTACAGCTGCCTCTGCTGGAGGCAGACATTCAGCCCAGCCTCTATGAGGGAAACAGAGGAAGCACACATATATATATATATTTTTTTTTTAAATAATCTCAGAGAACTTCTACATTAAATGAAAGCACATACAAGCCCCACAATTGTGATTTTTTTTGGCATCACAAACTCCCTGTTCATTTAGCCTAGTGAAGGCTGACTTTAGAACTGCTCTTTGCCAGTCACAATAGTAAGATGGGTTGGAAAAGGCCACCACAAAAAGGAATATGAAGACAGAGCTGATAACCAGCACCCCATCTAATATACTTGCAAGTGTACTTGAAAAAACAGCTCTGAAGAACAGACTACCTCAAAAGTTCCCATCTGTAAAATCCCTACAGTTTAGGGTGGGAGCTCATTATTATTTGGTCTCAAGGCACTAATGATACAAATTAAGAAAAATAATTAGCAACTGACAAAAGAAAGTTTTCAACAAAACATCTTTTAGATACTTTAGAAACATCTTTTACAATCAAACTGATTACCTTTGCAAGCAAGATCTTTTATACACACAGGTAATTGCCTGTAACTCCCTTTAAAAACTACACATGGTGTAAATACTCCCCAAAAGAATAAAACAGAAACAGAAAGTGGAAATTTTAATGAAGGAGTGATTGAAAAATGAACAGAAACAAGAAAATTGCAATGGGATAACACTCGTAACGCACGCTTTGGTAAATAAACTAGTGAATTCACAGTATCATAAACTAACTTTCTGTCACACATTCAGGCAAGGAAAAGGCACTACTTCATTATACTGTAAGACCAGCTGTACCCCAAATCCTTGGAACTCATAAGCAAAGTTTTAGAGAGAGTATCAGGGAGTGGCAGATGCATCCGTTGGATTTACTTCATCTCCTTTCCCTGCTGTCAGATTTGAAGTCCTGTTTCATATTTTCACAACTGCCATTTGATTATGTATTACTTTGTAATGAGTTAGAACCTAATAATCTCTCATGTTCTACTTCTACTGTTCACTAATGTGAATTCAATTTCTGAAGAAAGAAAAAAAAAAAATCAGACAAGGAACATTTTTACTTTTAGATTACTCTAAAAGAGAACCATTCTTTGCCAAGTATGAAATTACAGTCTACCACCTGGAGTTTCAGATCCTCTCAGTGTTCACAGAAAGAGCGTATTCATACAGAAAGTCACAAAAGCTAAGCTATTATAAACATAAGTTTTAATAAGTCATTTAGCATTGCTCCCAATACCGCCTGTAGTAGCCATAAAGACTCCCAACTTATTTTCTAAGTAATTTATTTCACACCATAGAACTGTTTAGTTTATTGGAAAATGCAATGAATTGATATCAGGGAAAAAACACAAGGACTAAAAGCATAGTCCATGTTTATCTATTTTCCCCCTTTAACAAACTAACTAAACAATATTAGGAGGGGTCCAGTGATCCTATGTGTTTTCACATTTTCTTTTAAAGTTTTCTTCTAAGTGCAGATTTTTAGAGCTTTCTGGTCATGGATCTCTTATTATTTGATTTCCTAATCTTATAAACTCTCAGAAGAAATTTATGTTAATACAATGACCACGAATTCGGTTCTTTGGATATGGAAGTTAGACCAAGCAAGGATCACCACATTTTGAATATAACTCCATAGGTTTCAGTTGCACGTATATTCAAAAGGGTAACTTCAAATTGTGTATATTCATATAAAATACTACAGAACTGGAGACACAGCAGAAAGCCTACGAAAAGATAACACCTGAATTAAAATACCAGTAGTTCTCTTATTCCTAGGATTATTTTAGATTAATTACAACATTAAAGATACGCAATAGACTAAAAAGACAGGAAAATCTTAATCATATACAAAATTACAACAGACCACCCTGTGGAACCGCACCTGCAGAAAACAAGCCCCATGTAGCTGCATGTTACAGTCTCCAAGAAGCCTGACTCAAGAACCTCTCACCTCTCCTTGTCTTTCTCTAACTTCGTGTTCTCACATTAATTCCCACAGTTCACAGTCACCTCAATTGTACTCATACTGTTTTCAAGGCTACACCATAAAGCATAAAATTAGTCATCACTCTCTCCATGGTCACATCTAACTATACCTAAAAGAAAACAGTTCCATGTACCCTCTTCTTGGTGACAGATAAAAAATCCTCTCCTCCCCTGCAAATACTTGTTCTTGCCCTTACAATCCAGTTCACTGTGTTCTCCCAGCATCACAGTAGGAGCTAGACCTGGATCATCCCTTACGAGACTCACAGGCACAGAAGAACAAGTAGGACCTCCTGCAAGGACGAGACTACTTATTAGCAGAGTCACCTTTGATCCCAGTGAAAAGAGAGCCCGGTCTACCCAAAGTTCCTGTAACTTTGCATCCCCAGCCCATCGCAAATGCCTTGACCTGTCTTTATGCCACTTCCAACGCCCCACCTACACCCTCCTCCTTCCTGCATCTACCTTATAAAACCGAATTTTGCCTACGTGCAACAGGTTAAAACTAAAACATCAAAAGTCACATGGAAGATATTACACCACTCGAAATCTCTGAGGAAATGATTTCTTCTAACTGTTTTCATTGCCTGTAAATGGTTTGCAGTTGGCCTGAAATCATATCCCTTTCATAGCATTTAAGTTAAGGCTTATGACTAAGATTTATGGCAGCCTGAAAAACAGGACAGATAGTCAACTATCTACTGGTTCAAAAAATTCTCATTACAGAAGAATTCTTAACAAAGAACATGAAACACTGTACTATTTCCCCCAATTAAAAAAAAAAAAATCCATGGCTGAAGTGCACAACAAATTGTAAACCAACTTTTACTCAAGAGATTGAAACCCACATTCTAGAAGAAGAGGTAGAAAACAGAGAAAGAAATAATGTAAAGAGGGAGACATTTCGAAAGGTCACTGGTAACCCTAACTATAAACAAGAACAATCAAAACAAGTTTTTCTACTGAACAAGGAACTGACCACCCAAAACAGAGCAACAGGTGCTCTGTCACATTTTGGTTTAAAAATATTATTTCAGTGATGCATAGGAATCTGGGGTTTTTTAGGAAAATATAATTTTCGAGGTTTTTATATTTGGCTTTTTTTGCTTCTTCTCCATAATGGAATTCTGCAATTTCCTTTAATTAACTCAATTTCATTTGGATTCTTTTATCTTACAATAATAAAAAAAACTCAGTCCTAGTGGCCTAATTTTATTCTTTCAGCCATATACCACAGATTACAAAGAAAAGAACCTGTGGCCTACACTTCAGAGTGGTTTGCCTCAGACATACCAATTTCCTTCTCTCAGGAAAGACAAAATAAGTATGTTCCTTTTTATCAACTTTTACTTTTCTATGGATTACTTAAGAGGTTTACCTTTAGCTCAAGGACTGAATTCAGTATCTTCAATAAAAATAGCAATTTCAAGAGCAAACGAAACTCTGTTCACTTATACATACAGCTCTAAGCATTCTTTTCAGATGCCCACTTCCAGTTGGATAATAGTTGCTTCAAGGTATGTCTACACCGTGCAGTGCGGTGCCAAGTAAACGCCTAAGGTAAGTGTATCAAGAAACAGATTAAAATAGCTCAGGCATAGCACTGTACTGGTGTGGTTATTCTGTTTCCAGTTGAATTTGAGATATTAAACCTACACTGCAAATTCAGTGCTAGACAGAGTTACCCGAATGGTCAGAAAAATTCATTTCTCCATCGGTCAGAAGAAAAAGCACCATGACTGATAATGCAAAAGATCCCAAAGCATTTATAAGGGGCATTTAGAAGGGCAGAAATAGAGAGATGTCAGTCTAAGTGCCAACAAAAGAGACACTTATGACAATGAAACTTCCCTTTGAAAATTTTTACGCAGGCTTACATAGTGATCAATACGTTAAGAAAAGGCCTGTACGGTTTTTGATCTCTGACACTGTTAGAGAATGACTGTGTAGTTAGAAAACAGCGTACAGATTCTGTTTTCAAAAATTAATGGTTTCTTTCCTTTATTATCACTGACTCACAGAAGCAGTTTACAGAAGTATTCCCATTGAATTCTGTTGGCTGCAATATAAATGTGGCAGAATCAGATCTTCAACACTGTTGCATACTAGTCTGTCAAGATCGAGCCTCTGATCATCTCCTACGCTTTTAAAGCCCCTAAACTCATCAGACAATGATTGCAACAAACAGGATAGAAAAAAAAATCATAATCTTTTGCTTCAGCTTCATTACAAGCGTACATTAGCTATTTTATGTTATGCCATGCATGTGTATATGCATATGAGAGAGTCAGGCATACATGAAGTGTAATTGCATACGTAAGGCTGGAAGAATTTACCGACGAGCTATCCAGGAATATATTCTTCTCTACGCAGCAGAAGAATAAAAAAATTAAAAGCCAGTTGTTCTCAGCTTCTGGTGAAATATAATATGCATCCAAGATCCATGGTATGCTAGAGATCTGTCCAGCTTATGTTAAACAAATGCTGCAACTGTGTGATGCAAGGGTTTGGAAAAGGGGGAGAAATTGGACCAGGTACCCGATTATTAGATTTTTAGCTATCTTTACAACAAAAAATAGTGTCTTAGGAATTTTTTCTCCTGCAGTGACGCACAATGCAAAGAAATACGACAGACATCTGTTACAATAGCAGGAAGTCCTGGATAGAGACCTACAGTATATTAACATAAGCCCTGGCTTTCAAGAAGCGTTCAATGAGTTACCAAGGTACAGATAGCCAAAACATACATTTAAATACCTTGCTAAGGTATGTCTTTCCAACTGTATTTGGCACATATATTAGTAGTACATCATGTGAAGCTCTCTTTAAACAAATTAGAGAAGAAACAGTTGGCACCTGTATCAAATAGTTTCTTTAGTTTTTATTAAAGCATAAAACTGGTAGACATTACATTCTGTTTTTTAAGGTCAGACAAGAGGAAGTCACTCACTGTCCCAGTCTCAAAATACCACAAAAGACATACTGTGCAGTATCTAAATTGAACAAATCTTAGGAAAATGAATGTAGTCTTTCAAACTAGAGCCCAAGTTACCACAATTATCTAATACTACCTTTACTTTTTAAAATCCTTTCTTTACTCATAGCACTTGAAACTGACAGACAGACTTTTTTCCTGAACAACTTCAAGCATCCTTTTTTAAATTGGTGTAAAAAAAAATGCCAAACTTTGTGGACAATATTTACAAAACCATTACCAAATGTATTCACTACACTTAGATCTTTATCAGACAGACATTTTGCCTTTGTTTTTTCAACATTAGGAAACAAACGCAGGAGAGCGCAATCGTGGAGACAGTCAGTCTTTTTGGACCAGCACAGAAAAATTGCTGTTTGAAGTTCCAAGTGCTGCTCCACAGCAACAACTCTCTCGCATTGTCCCATCAGAGCTTCAGCCTGTTAAATTTTGCTTGAGTGACAACAAGCTACTAGTAATAAGATTCTTTGTAGTGAAGAAATATATTTGTTATCAGAAACTGGAATGAAATGACTTACTCTTTGCAAACTACTTTTCACTTATCCAATATAACTGTAAAGGACTCGTAAGACCATACCTCTCCTAGAAATGGCCACATCCTTTCAACTATACATTTTACTCAGAACATAATTATTTTTAAAACTGCTTTTCATAGTAATAGTGTTCAGAAGAGTGAGACTCAAACTTCATACATAAAGAAAATGCATGTTAAAAACCTACCTATAGGTATAAATGTGAATGATGGAACGTGAACTTTCCTCAAGTAACCGAAGTAGAATCTTTCCATTTAAATTAATCAAAAGCAAAAGATCAAGCAAAAGATTTAAATAACCGCTACAGTATTGTAATAGTATTTCACAGTTAAAAAACAACATTATTTCATTAAATACTCACGTAAAATGCGTATTTACTTTAAAAAGGGAAATGCCCAAAAGAAAAGGAAATACCAAAGCATATTGCAGTCTACTTGATAACACAAAAAAGTAAATCATCACTGCTCACTGGGAAGCAGGGCAATAAAGTTATAAATATCTTATTACAGGTTGATAGTAAATTAGTACGTTAAAATCTACTCCAGATAGTACTACATTCTTTTGACCACTCTTTATATAGGTTTCTTTCAGGAATGTAACTAATTGTAAACATTAGTATCAAGCAAAGAGGCAGAAATCAATAGCGAATCAGACAGATGCAAAGAACAAAATACCAACATGGTTTACAAACCAGTTACACAAAAATTCCATAATTAATCTCCTCATAAATATGGAATAGTATAACCAAACAAGTATGAAATTTAAAATTTTGTTATGAGTGGATATCTAAAAAAAAAATAGAATCTTAATATATGCAGCTTTAAATCACTGTATTCATTTTGAAATTCTGCCTGGTGCAACACATCAAAGTAATTTAAAAAACAAAATAAAGTTTGTTGAGTAAGAACAGGCTTGCAGCATAATTTGAAGCTTGAGCATGGGTTAGGGAAAAAAGAGTTCTCAAAGGCAATGACCACCACAGATATGTTTTTCACTACTGTAACACACACTAGAGATGCTTGCCAGGGTTTTCTTATCATCAGAATCAATGCTGCTAAAGGTGCTATACTTCAGATGTGACCTAACACTCAGGTTCTATTTTTGTTCACTGTGGCATCCTTTTTACAAGAAAGAAGGTAACAGCTCTGCAGACTTGGCCACCTAACTTTTTATTACTATTTCTATTGAAGAGTTTCCTTCTTTCCTGTCATGCCATATTGCTGAGCTCAGTTCAGGGGTACTTACATATCCTTACTCACTCTGCATCAGCAGTGGCCACATAACTCCTATAAATAAGACTTGATCCTGAAGGTCTTACTCATAGATGTAAATGTATGTAAGTGTCTGATGAGACTGGTACTGTCTAATAAGTTTGTAAAACACACAGACATTATGGAACTGTAACATATTATTATAAAACATTTACATACTCAAAGACTGCAAAACAATAGATTTCCTTACTATGACATATTTCCCTCCCACACTTGCAAGCAAAGCAAATTAACATATCAGCATACTTCATACTTTTAATCTAACATGAGCTCTTTAATACAGTTTATAAAACACAACAAAACTAAGTAGTCAATCTTAGCAGTAAGTTAGAACAAGTGCAAAATAAGTTCCTTACTAAAACCATCTGACATATGGATTGATTTTTCAAATAATTAAAGGCTTAATATGTTTGCCATTTACAAATCAAAATCAACTGACATGATAGGCTATAAACCTGGAACTTGATCTTGCACTGGTGAAATAAAAGGGAAATTCCTTCCACTTTTGAGTTGAGAATGTCAAAATCAAGGCTCTAAATGGGTAAGGCCTTGGAGATATTACTGTATTCTTATGTTACCATTATTCCCTGTTAACCGCAGCTCCAGTTTCTAAAACCTAAGAAATGAGAATGGATGGATCTCCAGTCTGTACATTTTGCTTTGTTACACATTGTAAAGCACTGGTTCGTCAGGGAAGCAGAGTAACTACAGCAACCCCTAATTTTCTATCAGAGTAACAGTGTGGTACATGACAGTGGAGCAGCCATGCAGCTCCTCCCCTTGATCCAGAAGCTTCCAGATGCTTCTGTTCTCAAAGTTAATAGCTATTGAGATGATTACCTTAAGTATTTTAACATCTTAAAGGTTATAGTAAAATTGTGTTTATTTTATTCTTAAAAATCTTCCACACAACGCACCAGTTAAAGCATAACATATTTGCATGTTCTGTAATAAACTCAAGCTAGGCTATGGAAGAGGTGTGTTTACAGCCCCTTTCATGTGTCAATAAACGTACAACCACTACCCAAAAGCAAAGTTTCTGAACTGATAGTACTTATAAATGGTCATATTAATTTGAGATCAAGAACTGTTTTTTATTTAACTTCAAACATTTAATCTAGTACCTCTTCCTCACGTTCCTGTTCCACTTTTTAAGTTTAAAGCCTGATTCAGCCTCATTAAAACTAAAAGGAGTTTTGCAATTAATGACCTGAACCTGAACCACATTACTCTAACAACTCTTCCCCTCATTTTCCGCCTGTTTATGTCCAACCTCTATGTCCTTATACTTTTGTTCCTTCATGCAGCTATCACCTACATTTGCCTCTGCCTGCTATTTCCTCTGCATTGTCAATTCTGTTTTTAAAAAAGCTTAACAAAAGTGAAAGTATACAGGGGTTTGAATAAACTCGCAATGTGAGGATAGGGGAGGAGAGTAGGCCAATGGTTTTCAATCCATTTTTGGACTCTCAGAGCCCTACAAAGTTTTCCTTTAGAGGCAGTATCCAGCAACAAATTTAAATCTACTGACAATACGGTGGGTTGGGGATTTTGTTATTAATCAACTGACATGCGCCTCTCAAAAAACACTCTGTGGAGTCCCAAAGGCTCCTACATCAAAGGTTAAAGACCACTGAACTAGAACTTGAGTTATGGAAGGGACTTCTCTGTAATTGTGATGCACCCATCTTACGTTAAGTTATTTTACACTGTTTACCTGTTCAGCAACATCACAGAGCACTAAATCACAAGGAACTTCGTATTTCCACACCGATGCATAAATTTGAAATTTTCTATTATAAATAAGCTAACAATGATTTATTTGTAACAAACAACAAAAATCCTTCCTAAAAACTCACATGCATGAAATTTACATTTCAAAGAAATTTCAAGCAATTGCTAATAAATCCTGTTTAGAATAATGCTTTTAAGAAACTTATTTGTACAAAACAAAACCCCTTAAAAAATAATTCTCAACTAAATGCAGAATCTTGATTATCCCAACTCCAGCTCATAATAACCTCAAGCCATAAAAAAAGTCTCAACATAAAGAATGAGGTTCATTTCTATGTTCCAGAACAAGAAAAAAAAAAAATATTGCTAGCACTTGCATATAGCTGAGCCTGTACTTTTAAACAAGATACGGGACAACCTCTGTCAGGGGCTGTACTTGTGTGTAGACTCCATGTTCAACACAGTTACTACACAATTTGAATCACTGGGTTTGGGTGACAGGCACAGTTGGGGGCATTTTTTAGTTTTTTAAAGAATAAACTCTTGGAAAACATTCAGGATTTATCAAAGCAAATTCAAGATCATCTCGGTAAGATCACTGGCCGAAAACTTCAGACGCTTATGAAAAATACCTCTCAAAAGAGTCAGCTAGAAAACATCACTTTATATTATTATAATCTACCATTTTAAAGGCATGAAGCATAAGCATTCAGTGGGCAGAGAGCAAAACCCTCATCTACCTCCCAACAAGCTGATACCTTCATGACCAGACTACAGCTGTGTATTCTCTCTGCCTCTTTTTATATTGCCTTCTCTCAGATTCAATAGGAGAAATGTAAGATACCTCCCATCTCAGCCTTCCTAGAAGAGAAAGCAAGGTCTAGCATGAAATGATAGCAGCAGATGCATAACTGCTCAGCCTGTCTCACATAACTTGCAAGCCTAAGTGCCAAGCAGACAATACTAAAAACAAAATCTTAGCTTCTTGGACCTCCAAGTAAATCTGTACTCTGTCATAGCACCTTACAGGGAAGGAATGGTTTCTTTCAAACTAACCCTAGAATTCACACCTCCTTCCTGAAAAGGCATTGTAACTACCAGAAAAGTACCTCTCAATCTCTCCATGAAACCATAATAAAGCAGCCTACAGAAGCATATTAAACGAAGTTTTCAGCAGAACTAAATTTTAAACAACAGCGGTTTATGATGCTTCTCAAGACCTATTGGCTTACGCTATCATTCAAAACTATACACAAAGCAGTAGTTTGTACAAAAGCAGTGATTTAGACCCTTAAGCTAAAGTAGTTTCAGGCTCTGAAATCCATATCAAATAAATACCTGAATTGGGGATGCCGTTAGATGCCCAACTCTAAAAAGAATAAAGCAATTTCTGACATGTCTCATCTTAAGTACTCCTTTATCAGCCACCTTGGGAGTCTCCCCTCTCTGCACAATGCCTAAAGTAAACTCTACTTTTAGCATTTCACTTCCCCCATGTATTTTTCACAGAGGTTACACACCAGAGTCCCTTAGTACATGTGGATCCCAAACTTCATTACTAACTGAAAACCATCATGAACCCTTCTGGAATTAAAAATAAAAGGAGCAGCTTGGCCTCTTTCAAACGCTTGGCCCTACAGCCACTTGACATACTGATCTTGAGGGAAGTCAGATAAAGGAAAAGTTAATTTTTTTCTTATTTAGCATATTCATGACTACAGGTAAGGTCACACAAATTTATCTTCAAGTTTTTAATTTACAGAAAAGACCCAGTAAGCAAGCAATAAACAAGAGGAAGAAGTGTTTATAACTATCTCACTGCTGAAAAACAGCACTATCAAGTGGCAGCAATGAAAGTGTTTTAACAAGATTATTATTGCCAACAAAATGACAAATTAAGTTTCCCAAACTACAAAACAGTAGTAAGACAAAAAATAATCTAGCTAGTATGTCAGCTCCAGATATATTGGAAGTGCTTAAATACACACAAACCTAGTAAAATTTAGTCCTGAAAAGACATCTTAACTGTGAGGGGTTGGGTATTCTTTTCGGATAAGGAACTCACTTACCCAGATTTCAAGTCTGTAATCCGTAAACAGTTAGTAGCATCCAGTCCTACTTTTCCATTTCTGACCACACTGGAAATGAAGGGTGAGAGCGCTGGAGAAATTCTGTTCAAGGCAACTTCAGGTGACATTTTAGTATGTTCCTCTTTCCTTTTGTCTTGAACTGCACAGGGATGGGGAGGGGGAGGGGGGGGAGAAAATATAAAAAAAAATTCTACTTATTTGATGTAAATTCACATGCACTCTGCAAACATCAAAGGAAAAACACTAAGCACGCAAACGATCAGGAACGTAGAGTAACTGAAGTGTGCACAGGTTTATAAAGAAAAAATAAACACAGGTAATTTTTTTTCTCCTACCTCTGCAACATTCAATGAAGCCCGTTTATTCAATGTCAACATAAAAACAGACTTACGTCCTAAGGACATAAGCCTATGTCCTAGGCTCCTTTAATTAAGATCCTACCCCTACGAGAAAGAGAAATAAAATTGAGGGCCATTCTGACACTTCACAGCCTAGCCCTTCTTCTGAGCATTTCCATCAGGAGTCTATAATTGACAAGCCGTATTTGTTCTGCTTCCACTGAAATCAATGGGACCAAGGGTTTGACTATCTCTCTGTATTCTCATTGGTCATTTCTAATACCACTAGTGTAACCATAATCAGTATTACTTTTACATTACTTCATCACGTAGCTATTTACAGCATTTCACGATGCCTTTTAAAGGCTAACACTGCTTTTTGTTCAGCGGTATCACCATACTCTTTCATCTTCATTCACAAAACAGATCAGGAAGCTGATGCACACACATTTTAAGCACAGCTTTTTCAGAAGTGCTTGCAATTGCGTGACCTTATGCTATATCAGTTAGGCCACTAAGTTAGCACACTTTAAGAACCTGCTGCTTTTTAGCTGAAATGCAGAAACTGAGCATGCACATTTTAACTCAATGCACCACAAAAAGGCTAGAGAATGTGGACAACAACAGACTGTGGTAGGAGAAGTGGGAGAAAAGAAGGGTAAGTAGCCTCTTAAAATGCTAACTTAACATATTCGATGATATTCTTAGGCACAGAGTTCCATCTGAAGATTAACGGAACTTCACAGTTTTAGAAAAGAAAGCCGTAAATGACTCAAGGTAACATAAATATGACACTGACAAGCAGGGCAGCAGAGCTCACACTTAAAATCTGACCATTAGAAGGTATTTTTAAAAACAATCATTTAACTGGAAAACACCAATACATACTGTATTTACCTCCTTACAAAATGCTGCATATGGACTGCTGTATTAATAAGTGTTCTATAAAGAGAGTGTGAACAACTCAAGGCAATAGTTGCAATTTTCTGTTGGTTCTAACACTCAGTTTACAAGCATTAGTTGGTAACTAACGGATATTCTACAAACTGGTAATTCCCTGTAGCAACTGGTAGCAACATTAAAGTTACGCATTTTGTTCTCATGAAAGTCATTCACACTGAAATAGTATGAAGCAATGTTCAAGAAAGAGTATTCATCCTAGCTATTCGGAATGTATTTGAATAAAGCAAAGGCCAGGCACTTTAAGGCAAACAAAAAGACTAATAAAGTAAGACTTCCTAAAAACAGTAATTATCTTTAATATACTGGTTGTTACATTTTATGGCAGCAACAAAGCTGAAGACTAAATATCCATGTCCTAACAACCAACATGTTCTCTTGACATATATGATTTGCCATAACTGACAACGGGCAACAACTTAAGTTTGCCTGGAAAACACCTACAGCAATTTAAGATGCTACCTCCTGTTTGTTACTTTTCTACCAAAAATTACTGCCTACTCACCCTTATTCTTCCCCAGAAGAACTGAGAGAAGAGAACACAAGCCCATACTTGACCTATTTCAACGCAAAGTCCAATGGCTTAGATTGAACAGCTAATAAAAATGAGTTTAAACTAAAATGATACTTTGCACAAGAAGGGCTGAAACAGGGCACACATTTCAGTCTGCCAGCTCTGCTGCAGGGAACAGTAATTTCAAGCAGAGGGGCAGCTTCCTAATGAAGTTAAGAACTTCTTAAACCATGAGAAACATGCTGAAAAACAAGCTATCCTTCTAGCAATCTTAAAGGTATACACAAAGATCTCAGAATTGGTTCTGATAATGACATGTTTTAAGGGGACTCTGTTATGAGGGTAGAATTGTGAGACATAAGAGATACACGTAGTGATCAAAGTTGAACAGATGCACCTTCCAAAATGAACTGCGGGATGAGATTCCTTATCTTTTTGCTAATAAAATACGCTGATATTGTCAAAACAAGATGTAAATGACTGTTAGGCATTTTTCCTGGTTTTATTGCATCATTTCTTTAAGATCCACAATACCTTCTACATAACAAGCCAGATACACAGTGCTTAAACGGTCACTATCAATTAAACTCACCAATTTATTTTGTAAACAAAGGTCTTTACAAACTATAACACGATTAGTACCGTTTTCATAAGTCTCAGTTGTCATATACATATTTTTTCCCAGCTTAATCTTCCCACAGTACTGGAAACTGAACACAAACAAACTCAAGGGAATTAACAAAAACAAAATTCACTAGACTGTTTCCCTCCCAAAACAAAACATTTGAAAGAAGTAAACAAACTAACAGTTGAATCCTTTTAGATTCAGCAGCCTATCATTATGACTTCAGGCAAATGTAACGTATGCTTCACAGTAACCATAAAACCCCAGGCACTGCTTCGGGCACCGGAGAGCATCTGGATGCAAGACACTGTTCCTCGACCACCAGTAATAACGTTACGGTCACTAAATGAAGCCGTAAGAAGGCAACGGTGAATATTGTGAGGGAGGCCTTGAAGTGCGAGGGAACCTTTCCTGTCTAAACCCTCTCGGCTGGGCTGTCGGCAGTCTGGTTTTGTGGTTTTCACTTTGAGGGTGGCAGTAACGGGTGCCTGGGTGCAGGGTAAGAGGGGACCCACGACCCCCTCCATCTCCTGCCACCTTGCCCCAACACTCCCCCGCCTGCCAGCCCGGAATGTCACCGGCAACGTGGATCTGCGGAGCCCCGGGTAAACCCCCACGTCCCCTCAGCCGTGGCACGGGAGAACGCACACCGGACTGA
>NW_009233329.1:0-32730 GCF_000690835.1 Fulmarus glacialis | reverse complement strand
TTTTTTTTTTTTTTTTTGGTGTGTGTTTGTTTTCTCACACTAATATCTTCTAATAATGAAGATTTGTTTTCCGGTATTTGTAGTAAATAGTGGGAACGTTGAAAGTAAATGAAATATTTGGGTTTTGAAGCATTGTTTTAAATCAGTTTAGCTATTAATTTAGTTGTAATAGTATAAGCAATATTAAATACGAAGAAAACTATCTGAATATCCTAGCTTCAAAGCAGAAAAAATGGGGATATATATTACTAGGCTGTATGTGTATCAAATACCCAGGGACAAGTCCAAGTCACGGTATTCTCTGTTTCAGAAAGATGTGGAATGTTGTCTATAACCAAGATGCTCCTGTTTACACAGTGAGGGACTAAGTCTATGGTGCTTTGTATACAAACCCTAAGTATCATATAGCACTCCAAGAAAGAAAAATGTAATAAAGGGAAAATATGGTAGGGGAGAGACTTAGGCTTAGCTTATATAAATGTGGAATGACAACCTCTTTGAATATTTGAGCTTGTCTTTTACAATTGCTTCCTTATTTTTTTCCATGTATGAAGATCCAGAAATACAGAATACTATGTTAACTGATATAATGTATTCGAAGTATTTTAAACTAAGGGACCTGTAGCTAATTTGTTAGTATTTTAGCTCTACATCCTTAAGAATTATTTTTTGTAAGGCAGAAAAAAAAATTGTAACTTGGGAGACATTAGTTTTTGCTGGCTACTATTTGATGTTAAATTGATAATAGGTATGTCTATACCAGAAGCTTATTTTAAGATAGCTTACAACATTTTACCTTTTTATCAAAGAAGCAACAGAAATATGTATTTAAAGAAAGCTATTTCATAATGAGGCTAAAAATGCCAACATTTAACTCATAAACCTCATTAAAAAGAAAATGTAGCGGCGGGTTTTGCATCCTATGTGTAATTATACCTCTGGAAAATTTGTTTGTTTGTTTTTTTTAATTGCCTGTAAAACCAAAATGGATGACACGGGTAGCTATGTTGAGTCTAAATAAGTCAAACTTTTCATTTCTAAAGACTACTACCACAAGAATGCGCTAAACTAAACAGGAAAAATCCCTTGTAAGATGGCAAGCGTGTAAATTTCTCTTTTGACAAACCTTGCTGTGACTGTGTTAAGTACATATTTATCCCCTTCATTTAATTTCATTGTTTTGTTATCTTCCTGCTTTTACTAATAAAGATAAACTGTCAAAACAAGAAGTAAAATGAGGTACGCAGCTTCAGGTGCTAAACTTACTCGTGTTTGCTCTTTAGTCTTTCATTTTTAGTTCTTCTGTATTGGACAGTTGGTTCTTTTTTTAGGCATTCTTCCCATAACTTGAAAGTATTTTTGTGCTTTCATGAATTAGTGAAATAATTTATAGGTAGGTTTTATATTGTCTTCATATATAATCTGCTTCTTGTTTATTTTCCAAAGAAAAGGCAGCAGCAAGAGATTTTAATGCTTAAGGGCTCTGGCTTTTGAAGTAACGGACGAGATTTTCATAAATAAAGTGGTGGTGGGGGAAATGAATAATTTGAGAACCTCTCACTGCTCTGTGCCAGTTGACTTAAGAACCATTGCCCTGTTACTCTTCATTATTTATCATAATTCCTCTTACGACTTGGGATACTTTTGAGCATTTGTCCGTAGTAAGTCTCAGGCCTCCCACAAAGATTTCAATGTCTTCTTTGAGGAAGAGATTGTATGAAGTTCACATAATGGTCCATGGCCTCACTTCATCTGTGTCTTTTGTGACAAGACTAAGTCATCTGGCTGGGCTTGGCCAAAAGATTAGGCATTGTTTTCAAGGCCATTATTAGCACAACCCAATTGCTTTTGAAAAGGAAAAGGCTCAACAATCTGCAAGGCAGATTGAGAAATGATATAATTGGAGGAATTTTTGGAGGAATTTTTGGAGGAATACAGTCTGATAGACATGATAAAGAAGTGTTTGATGGACACTGGTGCAATTTCCTATCCTTTTCAGTTTTATAGATCTTTCCAATGTTGTTTAAGCATCCTACCACTGAGAGAATGCTGCTTTAGTAGTATTTAAATAATTCCTAAATTAACTTAAGAGGAGCCTCCTAGTTCTTTTCCTGTCCTCATGCGAAAGATCTGACAATATCTGACTCTATACTGGCTGGCTGCTTTTGTTCCTGGAAGAAATGGATGTTTGTGTTCAGATTGCTTTCTTAAAACAACAAAAAGAGGTTTGGGCACTGTCATCCTCCAGAGCACCCAAACTATTGTTCACCCATAATAGCAGATTTAGTAATTTTGGATAATTTGATTAAAAATGAATTTTTTGTAGAAATTATGAAAGTCAGAAGAATTTGTAAAAGTAAAATTTGAACTTGATGGATTCCTAGTAAAAGTAGCTTTAATACTTAGTCTTTGTTTTTACTTTTTACCAGAACTGGATTGCTTCAGGAGTATTTTAACATGTCACTATTTTATAAAGTCTGTAAGCATAAGAGATTTTAGTACACAGAAATACAATGGCATTTAATACAAAAAAATCAAAATGTTTAAGGTTTTTTTGTTGAATACTTTTATGCAGGAAGCATATTTTTATGCAGTAAGCATTATGCTTACTGTGAGCTTTGGTAGTGATCCTTTAAACCTTTTGTTTACTTGAATGAGTCTTTTGGCAGTAGTCCAGTAGAAGGCTGAATTATTCTAGCACTGTTCTGCATAGTGTTGTTAAGCTGGCTTGCACAAGTCAGTACAGAAACTGCGTTTCAAGCTTTTCCAATGACACCAGAAGTGTGGGAGGCTTATGCTTTGGTTTGGTTTTGTTTTACATGGAGGTAATCACAGCAGGGTAACAGAAACGTACAATGAAATTGCACGCACGTGCCTGGTGAGCCAACAGTCATTTGAGATGTTACTACTTCACCCTTTTTCTACATTTTACTGCTCTTCCCCTGCCCAGTCTGCCCCCAGAGATCAGAGTCACGCAGCAAAGCTAGCGTGAGAGTTCAGGTGAGCATAGCTCAGTACTTTTTGGTGCAAAATCTCATGGTTTAGATTAAGCTTTACTGGAACTGTTGTCCCTTGAGTTGACAAACGAACACTTAGATGCTTTGTCAATTCTGTTGAAGAGGTTGCAACTTACAGTAGAGGATAAATAACAAACAGTTGGAGGGCAAAAGCATCTTAAGCTTCTCCAGCCATTTACTACATGCAGGTGTTTACTCCCTGATTAAAAACAAATGGATAATTTCTTTGGGGAGTGAGTGAGAGAGAGAAAGAGAGAGAGAAGGGCAGCAACATATTCTCGTCCTCTTAAATGTTGTTTTTCAGACAGTTGTCTTCCATCATAAAAAGTCTGTGAAAAACAAATATTAACAATTAATTTTGTATTTTAATAGCAGGGCAAGTAATGGGAGTTTTCAAGCTGATTTGCTAGAGAAAGGTTTTATTGCAGGGCTGAAATACTTCATCTGAATCATCTCTAAAGCAAACACTTTAATTACTTGGGGTTAGAACAACAAACTCTTTATAGAAGGTAACCTTTTGTATGTATTTGGGTGTAATAACAAAGAATCATCTTTCCAGGATGTTGTATGTTGGTCTTCTGGACTGTCACAATTTTAAGATTTCCCTTTTTCTTTTGAGCTGTTTTCAAGTTAACAGCTGTGGGCAATACTGGATTACTAATGAAATTAACTTCAGTTTCTCATTAGTCTGCATCTTTCTGGATAATTAAGCAATACATACCATGCATTGATCATGTAAACTTGTGCACTGTTTATTGCAGCGTATTATCGTGCCTGTTCTCTGGAGGCCAACTCTTGTTCCACTTGCCAAAAAGCAGCAAAAAGTTACCTTTTCATTGGTTCTGCTTTTCGTACTTGTCGCCTATTGAGTGGACACCGAAGACATGCCTGTGATTCTGGTAGTCTATGGCAACCACTGGTGTATAGTCCACGTCTGTCACGTGAGCAGTTGGGCTCCTCACATAAATGGAGATTGGGAAACAGAATGCCATGGCCTTCGGAAGCTCTTGGTTTGCATCCCTGCCTGAAGGATGCTAGGTTGTGTACACTGTATTTGCTTTCTTAGTCAAGTTGGTGTGTCCATAGGAAGGACAGTGGTTGGGGGAAGAGAAAAGTGACACATATGAGGCTCTTCTTTAGGAGCAGGAGAGAGAAAATTGATGACTAGGTGTTGTTTAGCTGGACTGCAGTGGAGGAAGAATGACAGAGTAGCAGGCAGCATGGCACAGCTGAAGTACTAGTCAGAACAATATGCTACCCACACACTGTACCATAGTTTCACAAGCTTCTGTCTGAGAGCCAGGAGGTGGCAAGGGAGGGAAGGATAGGCTGTCTGCTGCTGACAGCAGGAGGGTGGATGGGAACAATGCTGCTTGCAGCCTTCCAACCTGCTGTTTCAGAGCCAAAGGGTGGGAAGGGATTGCACATGCAGATACCATCAAAAAAAGGAAGCACTGCATGAGCAAAGCTTTTTGCACACTGAATTAGTACTTTCCCAGAATTGGTGAGCATGCCACTTTGGCTGGTAAAGGTAGGTGTGAAGGTCTGGGTGTTGGGAGCCATGCAATCATAATTGTTTCAAGGTACCTGTAAAATGAAAAGGTCCTAGCTTCTGTGTTTTACAGCAATCTCTCTTGGCTTTGCAGTGGCTTCCTTGACTATCCCACTGTGCCAGAGTCTGCTTGTGACAGTGGCTACTAGTTTCTGAAAAAGAGAGACATGTAAGTTACTTTGTGCAGTCAACATCCACAGATGAGAGCCTGGTTATGTTCTTGTAAAATGGGTAGAGAATTGGTTGGCTCTTATACAGGCCATTGACTGTCCTTCAGCACTCTCTAGGCCTGCTTCAGCTCTTTGTCTTGGCTATACATCATTTCAGATTATGAGTGTGCCCTCTGCATTGTGTGGAGAAACAGTTTTGTTCCAGCAAATGGAAGCTGATGGGTGTCTGCTTCTCTAATCTCAGAACCAGAGTAGATACAGGATTGGATTCTGGTTCTGTTTGGGGTTGTATGTCTTGTACTGGAGGAGGGTAGGAAAGGTCATGTGCCTACCGTGGCTATCTGCTAGATCTCGCTCTTTGATGGCTAGCAGCTAATATTCTACAGCGGAATTGAGTTAATTGAGAAAAGAGCTAAGAGTCTTGGATGTTTTGTCAGGAAAAAAGCCTGAACATCTGACAGTGAACATCTTAAAGTAAAAGCAAGACTGGTAAAATCTCTATTAGAAGAAGTTAGCCCAAAGAAATGTGTGGCTCTGGCTGCATAAGAACGATGACATTCAGGAACAAAGACCTTGAGGCATTGAAGGTCAGATGAGAATGACAGCTTCCTATGGGGCGACTAGAGCTTGTGGGGAACTGCAGTGAATTAAGGTGAAGATGCAACACAGACACACACACCCCAACCAAAACAAAAAAACACAAACCCAAAAAAACAAATCAAAATGAGAACAGATATACTGCAAATGGTGTATATTGAGTCCTCGTAAGGGACCAGCCCAGCCAGCTGGGAGACAGACAGTTCTCAAAATAACTGAATGAAATCTACATCACACTTAACCTAATGATATTACTTAAATTTGATGAACCAAGGGAATTTTTCTGGCATCTAAAAGCGTCGTGGGTATATTAGTTTGCCTGTTATCTCTTATCTTCCACTCCTTCATTATGTAGCACTGGCAACATGCATTCTTGGCATAGCTTTATGGCTTGTGAACAAATTCTTAATCCTCTGTGCAGTTAATAGATTTGAAGCTGCAAATTTGATATTAGGGAATCAGGTGAAATTTGGGACATTCTCCTTGTATCTGTGTATGACAGGGTTTTTTCAACTCTTTTGAGATCTGTGATTAGGCATATTTTTTCCTCTCCTAATGGTACACAGGTAGGTTACTGGCTTAGAAGTTATTTTCTTGAGAGAGTTGGAAGAGAGAAAGTGGAGAAAAGATGGCTAGTGGGAAGACTAGAGAACAACAAACGGAAAACTTAGTTCTGATTAAAGTAATAGATTGGCACAGAAAATAATTGGAAATGTCAGCTTACATTCAGCAGTTTCATAGTCACTAAGCTGAAAGCAATGAGATCTGGAAAACAGCATACAGAAACACCCCCACAACAAAAACGAAACCAAACCCCCCCCCCAAAACCCCAAAGTAAGTATATTCTAAAAGACCTATCTAGATATAGAAGTACTATACAATTTATATAAGTTTACAATAGAAGTGTGTGTGTGTATATATAGTATAGTGTACATACAATGTGTGTGTGTAGAGGAATGGTTGCACAGAGAGGTTGTGAAATCTCCATCCATGCAGATATTAAAACTCTGACTAGACACAGTCCTGGGCAGCCTGTTCCAGCTGACCCTGCTTGAGCAGGGGGTTGGGCTAGGTGATCTCAAGAGGTTACTTCCAACCTTGGCGATTCTGTGATTTGCCTTTCCTTTAAGGTGTTAATAGTCCATGGAACATCCAGTGCAAATATTCTACTAAATAATCCTTTATAAGAATACACAGCATATTGTAGTTAATATATATTTGTCTCTGTGTTTTGGGGGTTTTTTTGGGGTGCTGTGATGTTTTTGGGAGTTTGTTTTGGGGGTTTTGTTGCTTTTTTTTAACAAACAGTGTCAGTAGAAGAAACAAATGTCTTTTAATGTGTGGATTCTTTTGGTCTCCCTGTAAATATCTGAATATTGTCTTATCTGTTATGAGGTGAGAGAGCAAACTGAGTAGGTACTGATTTCCCAGTAAGTCTGTCTTTGTCATTGGTACTGCCAGTTCCCACAATCCTAGCATTCCCAGGGCATCAGTCAGTGTCTACAAGGAACAATTTTCAAATATTAAAGCATGTGAAAAGACATACAGGCCAAAACTCAGAGCTCTCTAGGGACTGTGACCTCTTAAATGGAATATATTCTGACATTTTCACAGGCTACATGAAAGAATTCCAGCAGGGTCATTCCATTTGGTAAACTTCTAAACAAACATTCCATCATTTTAGTTTGATTTATAGATTTTTTTTTTTTTTTTTTTTTTTTTAATTATCTGCTTATTGTGAAGAGATTAACATGGGAGACGTGACCTGTGACTGACTCAATTTAAGGCATCTGGTATATATGAAAAGATCCTGTTAGAGGGCTTGGCATTTGAGTGATTACAGGAGATAGGGAAAGTATGTTTTCCTTTAAAGAGATCTCTTGATCAAACTGTCTTATTCTGACTTGTTTTGCCTGAAATTCCTTGTGGATAACTAAATGCATAGCTAGAAAAAAATGTTGAATTAATTTTAAATTCCACTGTATAATTGTTTTAAATTGTTAGAACTAAATCCTAGCTGCATATGTTATCGTTGAAATGTTAGCTTGAGATACAGCCACTACAAGAAGGTAATGTAGTGCAGACAGAACTGGTAATTGATGTGCAGTTCTTATTATATGAGCCTTTTGCAAATCATAGGTAGCATGGTGGATGACCTAATACTGTCCTTTAAAAAATTATACTTTTATATATAGTTTTTTCTATATGCAGTTAAACATATATAAAAATACATTATGTCTATTTCTAGACACTTTTAAAATATTTATTGATTTATTTATTTATTTAGATGTCTATATGGGCAAGGCTGAATGGTAGGGAATTTTAATTTAAACAGTGAACACTGCCAACATATGTCCTCCCATAAAAGGAATTTATGCAGGTTTTAGTGGGAGAAGAGAAGTAGAACATGCAGGCTTATAAATTTGATATCACTGTAAGCTTGGGGGATTTTTCTGGGAAGCGTAACTGTAACTGAGGTAGATGGTGACCATAATTTGGATTGTTTGGTTCTTTGCTACAAGAACGGTGGAGAGTATAGGCAGAAGTCTCCAGTGCTTCTGAGGTAATTCCTTAGTCAGAGCGTAGTACACAATCCTGTTTCAAAGATTACTCAAATTTTTAATTTTACTTTTTGAAAAAACAGATAGATATACTCGATGTTTTACTAGCAAAAGAATATGAAGATGAGAGACTTGAGTATTTGGGGGGTTGTATATTTATCTTAAATACAAGCATAAGACTATCTGTATGAGATTTACTGCTGAGTTGTTTGACAAATGTCTTAAGTGTTCAAAGCAAAGAACTTATGTACTGGTATAGAAAAAAACAAGAAGGCAGAATAGAAATCTATTGTAAGTGGCAACTGGGGAGGGAAGGGGGAACAAACAAAAAAACCCCAAAGCAAAAACGCTTAAGTTAACAGTTTGAGGTAACATTCTTACTGTTTAAAGAAGTAATAGAATAAATTATAACAGGGATTATTTAAATGAATGTTTTAGTTTGTGTAGTCAGAGAACTATTTTCCTATGTGAAGAAATTATCACAGTGATAAACAACTAGATTATCCTAACACAACAATAAAGGACCAAGAAATTCATCAAGGTGTGCGTAAAGCCAAGATGAAATAAATGTTTGAGTAATTAAGCTTTTTTTTTTTCCCACCTTCAAAATCATGTGGTAGTGAAATAGATTAAATACCTAAGGCTGTTCTATTTTTTTTTTTTTTTGTCTAGAGTTTAAATTCATCTGTAGGGTTATTTTTTAATGGGATTGCAAAGGAATGAGCTCCATATGATGTGAAGAGTTGGAATGTACGTTAAAGCAATTGTTGCTTAGTTACTTCATGTTTAATGAGGTTGTAAAGTTGCTCACAGTTAGTGATCTCACTCACCAGATCACTGATACTTAAAAAGATAATGGGTCTATTCTGAGTGGCAGACAAGCAGGCACTGTGGAGGGTACAATGTTGCTGCATTGTTTCCTCCTGCACATTGTGATTTTGGTGAATATCTATTAGATACTGCCTCTTTTAAAATAATGCTTTTTCTGTAGGCTGAAGGTTGGCAGAACACTTGAAAGTCTGTGTTGCAGGAGGATGGAAAGAAAAAACATTGATTGCCTTAAATTAAAAGCAAACAAATGTTTATGAAAAACTTGTGCAATACATTGCTATTAAATGAGATGTTACTGGATTTTGGTTTATGGAACTGACAGGGATGTTCCATTCTGAAGCCTTTTTTCTTCATTTCGCCCACTTGTATACAATATATACAACTTAAATAAATTGAAATTAAAATGAGAGTTTCTTCTGCTCTCTGAAGGTGATGCAAATTCCAACAGATTTAATTTTTGTTGAAAGAAAAAGCTTGTTGTGTATCTTTTACTTCAACTTCTGGTTTTGATAACACCGATGCTGTTTGTAATTGGGTTTAAACCTGTAATTGGTATATACAACGTGCACCGCTTAAGATTTTTTTTAGCTGAAAGAGAGACTTATGTTTTGTTGTTTCATAGAAACTAGTGTTTCAGCCACAATTTTGTTTCTAGCTCATTACAGGTTTCTGTATGATCCTCAGTGTCATTTAGCTATTTGTACTGTTAAAAATAGCTCTTTGGAAACAGGTACATGTTCAAATCAGAGAGGTTATACATCCAATATTTACTTTTGAAATCAGTAGTTCTCTTTCCTTTATTACGAAACCTTCTGTATTTAAGTACACAGTCAGCAGCAGAAAAACAAGATGAAAATTTAGCAATTTGAAAAAGTTTTTTGGCCTGTTTTTTAATAATACCATCAATTTCAAATGACAATCCAAATTCCAGCTGCCTTTTAGAAACTGAACACAAAAGCATTGCAAACTGAGCGGAGTTGAAAGACCCCAAGTTTGTTTTTTTTTATTATTTTATATTTCATGAGTTGTCTTCTATTTATTGTATAACTGCTAAAATAAAGAAAAGGCTTTAAAGAGCAGTCGAACAAACAAGTTGCTCTTGTTTTACTAATACTTATTGAAAAGGATTTGTTGTTATAGGACAAAATGGGTAATGTGAATGGGAAAGTACCCACCGTTGAAGTCTTTCACCAGTTCTTTTAAGATAAATGTGGAATTAGCATCCTTTAAAACCAACAGTGAAAGTAACTGCTTTTATATGTCAAAACAATAACCTTCAAGACAGATACTATCCAAACACAGGAAGTATGTTTAAAGTATCAACATGGTTTTGGTGGCTGATGACAGGGCTTCTGCTATTTTGCAAGAGCTTAAAAAATTGCTATCAGATTTGAAAGTGAATAAGTAAATCTGAGAAGTAGGTATGGTGCTTTAGCAGTCAAAGATAAGAACACATGTGAACCATTCTTGGAGAGTTACAAATTTATTTTATTTAGCAGGGAAAAGGGAGCTCTTAAATGGCAGGTGGATTGGCTCTCTGGGGATCATGAGGAGGCACTTTGCCTTGATTCACATGGGACCTGCTTGTGACTGGAAGACACCTTTGAACAACTGAGTATTGTTAGTTAGCAGATGAATTTAATACTTGAATGTGCTAACCAGCTAACAGTGTTTTGTTTCTTCTAGTACAGTTCTTAGGAATGTGAGAAAGTTGCTCATAAAAACATGCACTTTTCCCATGTTACAGTGCAGCAACTACACCTACTGAGCCGGCAGTTGGGAGATGCCCCCAGGTGCCTGTGAAACTGTCTCAGAATTTTAGACTTTTCTAACAGACATGTTGAGTCATGGTGATTATTTCTTCTTTGAAGCCTTATCACTAAAATAGTAGAACTATATTGTTGATCACTCAAGTAACCAGTATATCAAAATTATTAGTTGAGCTTGGATTAATGTATATTCAAGGCTGCTGGGAAAACAAGATGTTGTTGGAATATGAGTCTTTTTTTATGACGTGGCGGACAAGAATCATTCTTCGTGCAGGGATTTAAGAGAAACTGTTCCCTGGGCAGAATGTCCAGGCATTCTCAATATTCACAGTATAACTGAATCTGAACAAAAACTATTTTCGTCTTCCAAGGTATCTTTCCTTCCTCTTCAGTTGATATATCTGCCCTCCACCCCAGCTATTCAAATTGTATAGCATTTATTGGCAACTACAATATTTGGTTACATGGAAAATACGCAGCATCATTTTGACCATTCATCTCTCCTAGCCTGCACAAGAATTTAATCATTCTTATTTTCCATAAATTTTGTGATTCCTGCTTTTCTTCATAAAGTTATTTGCAAATTACTGTTGAGATTTTGATCGGGCTTCTTAGAGCTGTTTTAAAATACTAATCTGTATGTTAGCTTGTATTGAATTGGGAGGTGAATTTGAAACAAAATACTAGGCTTAACTCCAAGTGGCTGAAGCGTAAGCATATTCATTTCTGTGAATTCTGCTGTGGAGTGGGTACTCTTGAAAAAGAGGAGGAGTGGAGAGCAGGAACTCCATGCTGCTAAAGCTCATCTTTCTGAACAGGTGAGAAACATTCAGGAAGGCTTGAACTGCTGTTACCCAACTGCTATTACTGTGATCCGGTATTCACTTGAGCACTGGACACTCTTTAATTTATATCAAGCACTATAAACAGATAGGAATGGATATAACTACCTTCAGTTAAATGAAGTTAAATGACATTTAAATGACAGTTAAATGACATTTAAGTTAAATGACATTCAGTTAAATGACATGTAAGGAAACTGTATTACTTCTTGGGTTCTTTAATTACAGACTTCCTTATTAGTATGTTGATTTTTTTTTAATTTCAAAATGTTCTCTGAATCATTTTGAAATTACTTCAGACCAAAGTACCGATTTTTCAGAAAATGTGTGAAGTACACTGTACCCTTCCCATAAAACAATTTCTGCTGTTACATATTGTTATAATGTTAGAATATAATTAATCCATCCAAACTGTTAACTTCTCTGTTGGCACAAGAAAAATGTGGAGTTATAATCTGGTATATCCATAACTGTGTAAGATCCTATTGACTGTGTCAGATTTTCATATAGGTTTCTTAAGCAGTATGTGTTTGTATTCTGTTTGTCTGGATTTTTTTTTTCTTTTTCTGAATGGATGGAGTTTCTCAACAATAATTTTGTTTCTTATGCATAGCAAGTGTTCCGCTGCAGGCAGTGAGGAAGTTCACTTGATTTATGAAGGAGTTCTTCCATAGTGGTTTGGTTTTTGTTTTTTCTTTCTCTTGTGTTCACTAAAAATCACTGCAAAAGCAGATGTATTGGAATAGTCTATAATTTGTAGTTAAGCAAAATTTAATTTAAGCTGATAATTTTTATACAAATGATGTGCAGACAACAAATCTTTAGGCTGGGAGAGCTGCCTCAAATCATTTATGCTGCAAGAGTTTTTCTTTTGCCTGTGCTTTCAGCTCCTTAGATGTCAAGAAGTTGATATGGCCTCACATCTCCTTTGACTCTGCAGTTCTGAGTAGATCTAGGTCTCCCTTCTCCCAGCAGCAGGAAGATAGGGAGAGGCTTTCAAGTCCTGCTGGCTGTCACGCAACCCCACACCCCATGGTATCAATTGCTTGCCCCGGCAGTGCACTGTTAAGGTGAAGAGTCGGTGTTGAATGATTGTCTTGTAGAAAGATCCAAAGAGGCAAGATGATTTTTTTTCTAATTCCACTTTTAAAATTCTGCATCAGGTGTCTGTTACTGTATATAGATCGTTTCATATCTGATGCCATAAAAGTGAACAGTTTTTCTGAGTGAAAATGTCCTTTATAATTTCAGACTGAAAGATTTAAAATATAAAGTAGGGGTGTGGAAAATACACATAACGATAGCGTTTTTAGGCCAAAGGGAAGGGAAAATGCACGTGGTAGAGTTACTTGTTGACATGTAGTGACTACTTAAAATTATGTATAGTTTATTTTCTCTAAGTCCATGAAATGCAAATTAGTCTGCTGTTCCCTCATGGCCAATGCCAGATAATTAGAGGGGATCCCCTTCCCCAAAACCTTCCATGTTGACACTGAAGTGATGACTCGTATAAGATAAATGGGATATGCTGGAGAGAATGGCAGATCAGAAGCTGTGGGAGGAAATACTCCTAAACTGCTGGGAGTAATGAGATGTGTAACTGTAATGCAAAAAGGAAAATAATAAAATACTTGTTTTTTAGATATTTACAACAAGGAACAGAATCTGTCTTACACTGCAAGGAAAGACATGGAAATAATCAATGGTTTTCCCACTTACCTCTGCTAGATAAATGTCCCTGAAACAAGACCTGGGGCTGGGGCGGGTGGGAAGGTTCCTCAACGTAACTTTTTCAAATGCCAATGTGCAGCTTTGTTTACTGGTGGAACTTACTGAGTAATGAATGTGCCAGTCAGGCAAAGATAAAGTATTTCTGCTGCCTGCAGCAGTGTTCAGAGTAGTGGGGGAAGGGAGAACGAAGGGAAAAAAGGGAGAGAGTCCTCAGCAGTGGTTTGTCTTAGGTATCAGCGAACGCTGCTCCTTCAGCAACTGCTGGATTTATTTTTAACTGCTTGACTCATTCTTTGTCAGATGATTGACCATCAAGCTGCATATTGAAACACGAATGTGCAGAGGAAGCAAACATAACTAAAGGAAAAGGGGGAGTGGTTGTCTGGGAAAAGAGGTGGGATTTGGGAGTTCTGCTTCACATGCACTGTGCCTGCTGTCTGAGTGAGTTACAGCCTCCAAAGCAGACTGAGCGTACTGCAGGTCAACCTAGAAAGTGAAGGGTGATGGCTGCTTTCGGCTGCACAAAGGCGCAACTGCTCATTTATTAGGAGAAAGGATCTGGAAGCAGTGTTCGGGAAGCAGTGTACTGCTTGGTGACAAATTAATATTTTTTTTTCCTATGCTGGATGTTGCTATTGTAAAGGATTCTCATCATGATCGATAGCTCCAAGAAGCAGCAACAGGGCTTTTCCGAGATTTTACCTGCAGGAGATGTTAAGCCACTGAAGGAGAAGGAATGCCCTGAGGTGAACAGCCAGAAAAGTCTCAAGGAAGGTCAGTCACTTGCTGGTTGGGGGACAGAAAATGCAGAGGTACTGGGCAGATTCAGTTCACCAGCATTTGTGGTGTAATGCTGTATGTCAGGAAGAATTTTTGTATTTTTAATTAGGTATTATTTTCTCTCTTAAAAAAATTTCTAAAAGCTAAGTTTAGAATTTACTGAGACTATTAAAATAACGATGATAATAGCTTGACAGAAATGTAGTACAAAGAAAAATGAGTGATTAAGTACTCTTTTCAGAGTAGCATTTAGTGCTGAATTGATTAAATACTCCAAAATTGTCCTGTAAATATTGCACAAAATGCTTCACAATGTCACTATTGAAATAAATATAATGAAATACAATGTCATTAAAAATGACACTATTAAAAATATAACTCCACATACCTTTAGTTTTAGACATGTATTACTACCTCATTTTCAACAGTGCTTTTCTCAGCTGTCTTTCTCTAGAATTCCCTTCTCCCCTCATACTTCAAATTAGATTTGACTCTGCTTTCCAGATGTATGCTTTTGAAATTACATTATGTCTCCTTAAATGATTGTTTTTAGACTGTGCATTAAATTGATATAATGCATAAGCATTAGTTTGTAAAATAGCAATAGTCTGAGGATATTTGGAGCGTTATTTAAAGCTGACAAATGGTACTATACCAGATTAATCTAAAATAGTCTTTGTTAGGCTGTGGCAATAATACTGCTGAGACATGGAAGTTGTCTTACTCCTTCTAGCTGGAGGTATTCTTCTAGCTGGCCTGTGTTAAGGAGGAGAAGGAAGAAACCTCTTGAGGTCAGCTGCCCTGCACAGAACAGTTTGTTAACTGGTGTATGTTAACATACCAGGCACTCTGCAGTTCAAGACTCAAACTCCAACTTCTAAATCAGTCAGAAACAAACTGTATTTGTAGTAGACAAAGTTCCTTCTTTCCTTTTACAGCACTCTGCCTTGGCTTTTATGCCAGATATCTCTGGATTGTCTGGTGATTCAGAGATTTCTTCCTGGGTGTTGTGGCAAGACTGCTGTTTTTTTCCCTTCTACATGAGATCATGCCTTTCTCAGAATTTAAATGCTGGGTTTGTTTTGGGGTTTTGTTTGTTTTTAAAATTGAATCTTAATAATGTTTAAAATAGCAAAAAGATAGCCCATATTCATTATTGAATTCAGTAACTGATAGTTTATTTTAAAAAACCCTTTACTTAGCTCTAAGTTAGGGCTAGAGAAAACACTGATTTTTATATAATGTACTGATATCAAAGGTTTCTTATTGATTGGAAAGGTGGATAATAGTAAGTTGAGTGTTGATGCATGTGGCTGTGGCTGAGAGCATTACAGTTCTGCTTCTTTTACAGCAGGAAAGTACTGATTGAAAGACAATGATTGAAGAGGAAGGGCCAACAGTGGCTCCTCTTTATGGTGTTTGCCTTGCACCTCCAAACAGGCCCAGTTAAAATTGCTGCTGCTACCTCTGAAGCTCTGTGGGGCAACAGGAACAAAGAAAGAAGGCAAGGAAGTTGAGAGGGACAGAGGAGTAAGCATACTGTTGTGGGAAATACCGTAGGGGGAAAAAAACCTAACTAATCTAAGCTACCAAGAAATAAAGGGGAGAAAAACGTGAAAAAACAAGCACGCTGGATACTGTAGGTGCGCTAATACGTAACCACAGTAATCATTATCTTCAGTCTTCTCTGAATATGCCAGTTATATAGAAAGTGGATGAAAGAATGTACATTACAATAATGATGGTCTGTCAGAGTAGCAAAAAACCTGCTTCCAGTCTAAATTCATGAATAATTTAGAGCCTAAATTATTCAGTGCATAAAGGAAGATATAATTGTTTTACACAATCACTCTCTTTGCTTCCTTTTCTCTGTTTTAGTACCCCTTCTCCATTGTCACTTCTCCCCAGTGAATATTGCTTATCCTTTTATCTCTCCTAAGTTTGGCAGCCTAATAATTAAAATAATGAACCTCTTTTTGAGAGTATGAATGACTACAGGATCTGCTCTTCCAGCCTTTCCTCTTTCTAAAGCTTAGAAAAAACCAGGCATTTTCTTTCTTGTAGTATATAGAATGAATTATTGAAAACATTGTAAATATGCTTGATTTGCATCTAGAGAGACTAAAATAGAGCTTCACCTTTTCAGTTTATAATGTTACAAAATGTGTAGTTCAGGTATTTTATAGATATTTTTAAAATTCAATTGCAGTTGTTAATTTCATCCTTAATGAAATTAACAATTGCAGTTGTTAATTTAAATAACACTATAAATAACATTAAAACACTTCTTATTTTATAGAAGAGTATATTCTAAATTAGCTTGAGACATTCTGTCTTTTTTTTTCTTTCTTTTTCCTTTAATTCAAACGATGATGTGACTGGTTCTGCTGCCTGAATCATCAACTGTTTTTTGTTAGGACACAAAAATACTTATGAATACCGTCTGTGAATGGTTAAAACTGCAAAAATTAAAAATGTAATTCTATTGGCAAACCCAGATGAAGTACACAGAGGTCAAGTAATTCAGAAGGTGCTACAGCCTTTGCTTCATAATCTATTTTGCACAGTTTGATAAATCTAAAAATCTAGAGATAGTACAGTGTGCTATTTCAGCAATGAGTACCTTATGAGAATTGTTAGGTGCAGGGTTTTTTTTACTTAGTATTTCTTTAGAAGGAAAAAGACTTTTGATGGAAACACAAATCCCAACACTGTCTTCAGCAAATTAATATTAAGAGCATTGTAAGGTTAGATTACAAGGATGAATTTTTTTCTTTGCTTAGGTTCTTAGAAGATACACATTACAGCATCCTTGAGCACAGGAGGAAATCCCCTTAATTACCCTACTTTCTTGTAAACAACTCATATGTTATTGTTACATATTGTCTGTTCTGTGAAAACAGTTCTTCATTTTATCTGTTTATCAAAATTACCTTTTGTATGAGCAAGGAACAAAAATACTTTTTGGCTCTGAGGCTAATACAGTGCTAACTAAACAGCTTTTTCAGAAATTGCTGTAGCATTGACTTCTAATGTCAAGTAAGTGGCCAAAACATTTAGAAAATTCAAATGAAGAGTCTTGAATGAAATCAGGACATCACTGTGCATACAGTTAGTAAGAAAGAGTATCATCAAAATGCATGTATTAGGAATTAGGAATATATTTAGATTGCAGATAAGAAGGTTTCTAACTGAGGAGTGAAGTGAATTTAGGTGGTTTTGCCTTGTAGCCTAAATTGTTCTAATAAAAAGATTGATGCACTCCTGCAAGAGTATATGACTATGCAGAACCCTTGAAGACACAGTATTAAATTGGTGAAACAAATCAGTATGGTGCTATCACAGATGGGATTTAAAAGGAGACTGGATCCCAGTTTGTTTGCATCATATTTTTCATATATTAATCTGAGCTTCAAAGTTACCAGTTGCCTGCAGGTTACTGTGAGCAAAAAAAACTAACCAGGAAGGAAATTTTCTTTCCAGCCTGAAACATAATTTCTTTCCTGATTTGTATTGCTTTTTAATTTTACTGTTCTGTGAGGAACTGGAGACTGGCAAGTGCTAGAAACAGGATACAGGGTGGAATGAGTGAAGCACAGGGATTTCTCAGCTGCTTGCTGGAAATGTCTTCATTCTGTCTGGTTAATAGATTACCAGATTTAGTCAGGAAGGATTTCTTCCCTTCCTCCCCTGCAATCAAATCAATATTGCATGAGAATTGTTTATTTAACAGATTTCCTGCTATTGCTGGCATGTTGAGTATTGGTGATACTCTTGACCTCTACTGCTCTCCTGCGGTGGCATGTTAGACTTAAAGATTCTACTGTTCGTTTTGCTGGGTTTGTTGTTTCGGTTTTGTGGGTTTTTTTTAAAAAGCTTTAAGTTTTGTTATATGGTGTTTAGAGGTGTTTTTATGACCCCTTATCAGTGGCAGTCCATTAGATATGTTTCTTAAGACACAGATAATGAGAAAAATACTGAAAAAAAAGTATTATTCCTGTCGTCTTAGTTAATAAAGGAAGCACTATGAATTCAGTGTACTGATCCTGTGAGGCTGTGTTAAATTCTTAACTTTATGTATACTTTATGTATCTACCATAAACTCTTTAATGACAGTGGGATAATTGTATGTCTTACAAGTAAATCAGCACTTATTCTGCAAAATTTTCTTCTTCAGTGTAGCACTTAAATGAATAATAAATATATGGTAATGCCATTATAATAAACACGTTCTTAAATAGTTCGATAAACTAAGGCCACAATGTATTAATTTGATTTTGTATGTAATCTGTATAGAATTAGAGGATACAGTGGCTAACCAAGAGTTCTAAGGAAACTTCCTATGGCAAATACAAGATTCCTTAAAGGTTTTATAAAGGGTTAGGATTAAGACTGCTGCTGCCAAAAGTAGGTGTAGTCTCATCCAGCCCTACCCTGCTTACTGCCAGCCTCTTTCTTGCGTTGGCATTAATAATTATGCAACCCTGAAGCGAGTAGGATCGGTGAACAAGTATTACTGAAGACTATTTATTTCAATAGTGTTAGTTTTCAGCCAGATCACAGCACTGACCCGACAGGCTGCATCTTTGCCAGTGTTGATGCAACAGAAGCAGCTGGGGTTGGAGGGAGGAAGAGACCATTGTCTTTTCATCAGTGATCCTGTTTTAGATCATATTAAGTTAATGAAACCACTGTCTATTTTGTTGCTATGCTGGAGGTTTTTTCTTTCCTTTCACAAAGCATCCAACAAAACATGTATGTACCTCAGCCTTTTTAATGCAAAGTCCTTTTTAATGCAGCAACTGCGCTGTCACTGTAAGCAATCTGACTCATCCACTGAGCAAGCATCTGCAGAAACCTGATGATGTTGTCTACATAGCAGAGTTGACACAATGCCATTGCTTACATCCCACTTTGCAATCAGGCATCTTAGTGTAAATCCACCTTCCTCAGTGTTTTGCATTAATTTTGTGTAATCTCGTGAGTTGGAGGATCAGCTTGGGTATGCATTTTGTTTGCTGGCTCTACTGTGGCTAGGAAAAGCATGGAAAATGGAGGTAGTACCTTCTCGAGAGGCTGGAAATCATCTGTCATCATTCAATGTAATATGCTCCAAATTATCACAAAGCAAGTCTGTAGTAGATGTAGAATTTGAACCCAAGTTTCATGAGTCCCTTGACAGAACACTTCTTGGCTGATAGTAGTATTTGAGGAAATGCAAATTTAAAAAAACAAACAAAAAAAAAACCAGAAGACTGTACTAAGCAAAGGAATACTTGCAGGTTTAGAAAATGTAATTACTGTTAATATACTTAAGGTATGCAATTTTACAGAATACTTGAAATGTAAGCTTTAGTTTATTCAGACTTTCCACCCAAGACAGTAGTGTTTTTTCTCATTTTAAAGATGTAAACAGAATTGTGAAAAGTGTAGATTTTGGTTTTTACATATACATGTGTATGTATATATTCATCCCAGCAGACATTCCGGTAATTTCTTTGGAGGCTCGTGTATGTTCTGACTTGTTTCTAAGCAACGTGTTCCACAGCAATAGGATACAATACAGATTGTCCTATATCTTAGTCGTTTAAGCTTCTCAACTGATGATGTTGCTACGCTTTATATTTTTGTTTTAAATGTTAAGTTTACATTTAGCTATCTTTCCCATCTAGCTTTTCATTTTGTACTTTCAGCATGATGATGTTACTTCTGGAAACAGTTATGTGTACATTATTACTGGCTTACAAGAAAAAAGCTTTAAATCACAGTGGTATAATTTAAAAGATTTGGAGGTCCTGCAGGGTTTCCCTCCAGAATTCTGAAGAGATTATCTGAAATGGCTCTCAGTAGTCTCCACTCACATGCTTTGCATTTATCCAGAACATTTCTAAGCTGAAATGAAAGTAGACTGAATAATTGCTTAAAATGAGTATGCATCAGAGGCTGTTTCACTTTTCTTAATTATTTTGGATATAGTCTTAGCAAAAAATCACATATACAATGATGGAAAAAAGAACATTAAAAGTATATAAATATAAGCAAGGGATTTTTTTATAAAAACAAGTAAAAATAAATAAAGTTTTTTTTTTTTTTAAATGATACCCTGGCATACGTGAAAGTTTTGAAGACTGAACCCAGTTCACTCATGTTTAGATGCTGTCTGATTTCTTTAATGATGAATTATTTTTATTTTAAAATTGAGAGTATTTTACCTACTGTATCACCATCTTCAGGCTGATGGGAAGTGAGTACCACAATTTTAAATGCATTTTATCTTTAAAATGCTGTACAACTTAGAATCACTTCCAACAAACTACAGGTAGCTAAATATTTTCATGGCTTTTCCCTCTCCTTCCTTCCTTCTTTGACATGCCATATAAATGAAAACAACACTACGTTACCAAATTTCTGACTTTGGACACATGTGGAATGAGTAATGTCAGGTAGCAAACTAGCTACCACATTCCATAACCTTCCTGAAATGTGTACCTTGCATATCACCTGCTCTTTCTTTTACTTATTATACAAAACATTCAGTTTATTAAATTTTTAGCTTTATTCACAGAACAAATATTAGTTGAAAAGATTAACCGTTTTTATCTCATTAAAGCATTTAATGAATTATAAATAGAGTACAACACCCCATATAGAGTTGAGGGAGAAACAATCACAACTCAGGAGAAAGCAAAACATCTATCTCTGGAAAACTAACTTAGTGTAAATTATGCTTTTTAGAAAATGCCATATAAACTTTTAAATCCAAGCAGATGGTGTTTGGGGATGCGAGGGTAACAACTGAAAGAGGCACAGAGTTAAGTACTTGGTACTCGATTTCTGCAGTTCTGTAACTGTCACCCTGTGCTGTGAGGTTGGTCCAGAATTCTAATACAAAGCTGATGCTTAGATAACTTGTATAGTCCACCTACCATCAGATAAAATACTCTCTTCTACTTTACTGCCACCCTGCTGCTCATATACTTGTATTAATTTTACAGTCCTGATGCCAAATAACTAGTTATAAATTACTTCAGATCGAGGATACAATAGAACAGTTCATCTCCAGCAGCAGTGCTTCACTCCAACTAGAACGTCTGTTGTTAACATCTATTGCTCTGTGTTTCAACCTCAACATGTTGGAGACCTTGGCTGCATAAAAGCTGTTTTAAGCTGGCAGAAAGAAATGGAGGCTTTCTGCGTAACAGCTTTTAATTTAAAGGAAACGGCCCTGTTTCCAGCACTGTCTGTTTCCATGGCAGCCAGCCTAGCAGCCTGCATTGGAGTTTCTACCGCTCTTGGAAATTTCCAAGGGAGTATGCAGGAATGTAGGACATTACATTTTCCCATTTTTACTTGCAGTTTTAAGGGCTTAAATAGCTAATATCCACTGGACTTTTTAACTTTGGAAGAAATAATGAGATGATTACATACAGAAAATAAAAAAATCTTGATGCATTATTTTTCTCCTTGCAGTCATTTGAAAGAACTGTGAAAGAACTGTATGCTGCCTAATGAACCCCTTCTCGATGGCTTAGTGTCTGTTTCATCTGTGTAATTGTTAAATGTCAACAACTATTTGCTGTTTCATAGTACCTTCTATAAAAAGATTAAATTTGATTTTAAATTAATAGGCTGTGTAATTAACTCTGTTAGATGTAGAATTATTAGTGCTCGAACTGTCGACAGTATGAGTTCTGTTTTTTTTCAAGACAAGAAGCAGTGGTGAAAGCTTGTCAATCAGTGTAGATAGCATTGTTCCTGCAGGACAATTATCAATTTATTTTTGGCCTCTTTACATTCCAGTGCTTGTGATTATATAGTACTACTTTGAGACATCTTTTCCATAGGATACAAATTACAGATTTGTAACTGAAATCACTCGCTCAACTTTGATAATAGCTGTTTGTTCTAAGGTACTTAATAATACACTTTATTTTCACTTATTCTACCATTCACACTGAGTAAGACCTGACTGGACTCTCTACATTTCTTACCTTTCAAAGGGTCTTATACAGAATGTGATGTGTACTTGCTTAAGTGCCTATTTATGCCAGCTTTCTTGCATTCAAACCAGCATAGCGCTTCAGCAACTTACCAAGGATCAGCTTGTTTTTGTTATTCTTAATCTTTATGCCCCTTTAGGGCATAGTGTATGTGAACCTGAACAATACTCACTGTTTGAAGACAGAGGCCATTAACTTTATAAAACTTACTGCTATACAGAACTATGTTTCAAAATAATAAAGTGCATTGGTTAACAGATACCCTCTCCTTTGTGGTACCATCATCTCCATTCCCTTGCATAGAGAAGCAAGGGTATGCTGGTATGTATAACACTAGAAGAAACTGTAAGAATGGGAACACTAGCCTCTGGCACTCCCTTTTTCGGGTGGTGAAAAATCTATACCTCCAGTGAAGTCAGTAGACTTCTACTGACTTTATGAGAGTCAAATAACCAGATGTTCTTATTGTGAGGAGGGATTATGCTTTTTGGTTTTGTCAGTAAGTATTAAATAAGCTATCTAAGATTTAATGATCATTTTACTGACTGAAGAAAACACACAGAAATTTTGGAATCTCTTCACTTGGTGTTAAAGTGTTAATCTTAAAATCATACATTGACTTGAAAATAAAAAAGAATATCCTCCCTTCCCCCTCAGTCAAAACAGGAGTTTGACTGACCTCATGGCTTTTATTCAGAAGCAGTTCAAAGACAATTTATTAGAGTTGCAGTGTTGTGAAGGGGGATTCCTGCCAGATAACATGAAGTGCAAAATATTTGTGCTTTTAGCAACTAGATTTGCTTTGTGGTGTTAACATAGCCCTTCTTTTGCACGTACACTTTAAATATGAGAAACTGTATTAGTGATGTTAATAGTGTATTAACGTATCTAAATCTTTGTCAATTCTGGGTCTTTATTTTGGAGATCATCATCTGTGATTTTAGATATTATGCAGGCCTGATTTTAAAAGTGTAAAAGTGAGAGGTAAACTATTGGGCAACAAGCTGAATGGGTTTACCCCGATAAAAACAATCTGTTAAACACAGTGTTTGAGTAAGTACCACCCCATGGGGAACTTTGTTTTCTAGTACCTCATGTCTTTTGAATTCTCCCTTCCCCAGATTCCACACAGGTTTGTCTGTAAAGGGTTCTTTGTAATAAAGGGGGAATAAAAAAAAAACCCACCAAACACCCCCACCACCACCACCACCTCCCCCCCAAAACACCAGAACAAATAGTACAGTATAATAACTTCGGCTAATGCCTCAGTGGTTTTTAGATTTTTTTGGAAGCTGTGTCCTCCTGTCTCATCCATCCTTATTAGATTTACCTCTTTGTGTGTTACTGACTGTTCTAGAAATCTCTTGCTGTATGGATTTCTATATGTATGATAAGCAAAGTCTGTATTAGATTTAATTACATTAGATTTAAACCAACCTGCATTCTATTCTATAGAGAGTTTCTCACTAAAATAATTCAGCAATTCTTTGCCAAAAGTACAAAGCTGTGCTCCATTCTCACATCGTTCATTCTTGTCTTTGAAGATAATTTCATCACATTTTCCTTACTGAAAACTTGTGATTTAGTTTCCATGACTCCCATCTTCCATATCTTTCTGGCTGTTCTTTGAGCTGCTTTTTGTAGGTCCCCATTTCCTTTTGAGCTTTTCACTAACCTCATTCCTGTTCCCTTCCTTATACCCATTTCAGGTTCATCTCCAGTATAAAGTTACAAGTCTGCGTGTAACTTGTTTCTGCTCAGTTGTAGGGCTCAATCCATCTAACTACATAAAGGTCACTACTGACTGTAGTATGACCATCATCTGCTCTGACACACAGACCTGTAAGCCAAATATCCTCTTTGACTAGATGTAGCTATGCAACTCATGTACAGGTGTTACCATTTCTTTCTTAGAAACATCTTTGCTTTTTAATTTTTGTCGCTGTGGGGGTTAAAAGTATTTTAGGTCCTTATGTCTTGTATTGAGATTTAAATATTAGCTTTTTCCCCGATCTGTTTACTTCAGAAAAGCAAAAGGGTTTTTTCAGCTTTTCAACTTCTAAAAATAATATATTGAGGTTTTTTATTCACAATTACTTTCTATTTAGAAACTTTCTTTTCTTTAATCATGTGTTTATCTGCTCAATATTTATTTAAACAAAAAAAAATCAGACACCAAACTTTTTTTTAATCTTAATTTTGGAGTTGTTTGCAAAAGCAAACATCTGGTTTTCATCCAACTTTGTTTCTGTTTAACCTCCTTGCTCTGGTCAAGTCAGAATCTTCAATGATTATCTTCTTACGCCATCTTTCTAACTATGAGTCATCTCTTCTTTAGTATTCCCGCTGCAGTGCTTCCCTATTAGTCATGCTACAGGCTGTGCTTTCTTTACTATGTAATATCTATAAGTTCCTGATACTTATTTAATAAGTGAGTAACTGCATGTTCTATCTTCTGTAGCTCTTGTTTTTTCAATCCTCCCACAGTTTTTCTGACTGTCCAGATGCGCATGGAACAACTTCAAAATCATACCTTATTTGCTTTGGGATGCCCAGTGTAGGTTAACAGATGATGGGTAGGCAAGTAGTGTTATGAGAGACTGTAACTACTTGTTACATATATATTTGCTAAAAAATGCTAAAGCTTCACACCTGAGCACATATGGTTTACGTGCAGGTACATTCTTACTGCTCTTCTCATCCTTCTGCTATAGTCCACTATGTATTTTCTTATAAGACTATACATTGTTTAGGATATGGGTTAGTTTTTACTCTTTCTGCAAAGCTTAAGCCAAATATCTGATCATAATTGAAGCCACAAATCATAGATAGAATACATTCATAAATTATGTAGCAGGGCTTCTCATCATCGACATTTGGAATTAATGTTCATTAAAGAATTAGTTGAAACCAGCTGGAAAATAAGAGATAAGATACCTATGTTCTTGGCACTATTTTTTGCTGAATAGATTTATTTTAGTCTCCCTCACCCATTTCCTGGGCGAATACCACTTATCATGGCCATGGCCAAGCAGCATTAATTTTCAGGAACTGACAGAAATTGCATCAGCCACAACCATAGGTAACACATCCACTGGGGTGTGTTTTTACAGCGTTGATGCTTGCATGGTGTAGGGCTGTGTGCAAGTGTGATGTCAGAGGGAGGGACAGCCTTTCCCCCTTTCTGATGCACGTCACACCAGATAGCACAAACAGGGAACTGCAGGAACTGCGTCGCACTCAAGGAGTCTGTACCGGTGCGCTCACAGTGTTCGAAGTGTCTTCCTCTTTGGACACACACAGTGTGTTCCTGACACTTCCATGTTACTAGTGCTGTTGAAAGATAGTTCAAAACAGGACCTTGACAGAGAAGCTTTGGTACATTGTTTTTTGAGGTTTTTTTGTTTGTGGGGAGTTTTTTTCCCCCAAGAGAAATTTCAGCAGCTGAATGTACCTCAGGCAGACTCTTTTTAAAGTACACTTTAGCGGAATACGTTATTAGAAGTGTTGAAGTAGTTATTTAGCTTGCTTGTATTGGCAGAGTGCAGTGTGAGGCTTTTCTGATTTTTCCTCCCACAAACTTGCCAACGAAAAATTAAAATGCAGTAATTACCAAATGCTGAACTGGTGGGATGTGTTTAGATTGTCCAATCCAACCGTATGACCTAACGGTGAGCATTGTCTGTCTTGGTGTAGTGGAATGCCAAATAGAAGTCTGATCCTTTTCATGTGAAACGTTAAAAGCCTTGGTCTGAGAGTCATGTCGATATCTGGATCTGGGAAAGCCAGATCTCTAACTAATAAATAATAAATTTCTGATAAAACTCTGGGCCTTTATATGTAATTTTAAGAATTAAACTAATTTCTTTAAAAAACACTTGTCAAGCTATTTTTTCCTGCACAAAGACTTTGCACATCACATTTGAGATTGCAGTGATACTGCTTTAGAATTTTAAATAAGTGAAGTCTGATAAGATGAAGAACAAGTATCAGTAGGTTTCATAGAGTAGACGGTGTATGCACTTCCTACAAAATAATTTCGCAATTTAGCCAGCTGTCCAAATCGGTGAATTAGTGAGGGCTTTCAAATTGTTGTTATCAACTCTGCAAAACAGTGTGATCATTCTCTAGTGTGAAGGTCAACTTGAAAGTTAACTTCCCCACTTCTGTTTACTAATATCTGAAAGTACCATATTAGCAATGCTTAGGTAGCCGTAGCTGAACCAGCTACACCTAGAAAATGGGTTTTATGATAAAGCTCAGTGAATAACAAAGTCTGAGTAAAAAGCATATTAGAAATCAGAAATATCACGTACCACAAATGCATTTGTTTCTTACTAGATGACTTGCCGATTGTATGTTGGTAGATGACTCATATCAGTGATAACATTCCTGTACCTGTTGTAATACTACCAGCATTCACTTGTTGATCCACTGCGTTCCAGGTGATGGAATTGAAAAAATACTAATTCTGATTTACTTACTGTGTCTGATGATGTATATCAGCTCTACCCTGGACATAACTGATGTTGGAGCAGGTCATTTTTCTTGAAGACCTTGAGCCTGAAATAGAGAGGCATATGTTTAAAACTGACTTGTAACTAGGTAAAAGATTTGGTAGACACATTTGTAGTGTGTTTAGTGTTCCAAGAAAGCCAAATTTAAGTATGGTGTGAATTTGGACCAAATACAGCTGTATAGCATGGATGAGATTCCTGCCCAGAGCAGGACATGCTTTTCAGCCCTTTGCACACCTTCCTCATTGTGTAAAAGGAAGCATAGTTTGAGCGAAGAACAGAAGAAAGTCAGGTTTTAATCTACTCAAGACCAAAAATACTGGGTCTGAAATACGGTAGTCTTGCCATGCTGTTTATAAATTGTCTCTCACATAATTTGGATGGGTAAAACTTACTTAAGATTTTTAAAGGGACTGCCCGTTTAGTTTTAAGACTAACTGCAAGCTTTCTTGATTTTACAGTTGCAAGCAAGAGAATCCAAAACGAGAATATACCAGAGTTTTTTGCTTTCCTGTAAACACCACACCAGTTAGTGAATTCGTCAGTGCTTTGTGCTAGTGCAGTAGGAAATTCTTAGAAGTAGCCCCAGGGATAGAAGCTTAACATCATAACATCGTATCCTATGCTTAAAATGCATTTCCATTGAAATGTGCATTTCTTGAAGTTTTCTGTAGGAATGGGCTAAGCCCTGACCCAATACATTATTTTTCTTAATTCACACTTACTTGTATAAAGCTAGTGGATTTTTAAAGTTGGATGTACAGTTGCATAAACGTGTGTTTGTACACACTTATCTGCATTTTTTGGGGCACATTAGACCAACTGGACTTAGAAACCCACATGGTTTTCTGCAGACAGATTTGAACTTTCTCTACCCACGCTCTGAATTTACTGGGAGTATGTAGCTATCTGTACTACCCTGCAAAACCCAGCCTAGGAAGCGCTGCTGAAAGGGGTGTGTAACAGCACCATTTGAGTTGGTTCAAGACTTCAGGCAGCACATGTTTGCATCTACTAGTAAGAGATATCGTAAGAAGAGGTTACAGCTTACCTGGAGCCACATGAAATTACGGAAGACCAAAAATAAATCATTCAAACTATTATAAAATAATTCTTCAGTTAACAAAGTTTCCAGAGGAACTCAATACATTTTGAATGACTTTCTATCAGTTCACATTTTACTGTTGTTACTTTTGCATTTTCTCATCTCTGTCCTTTGTAATTCTTGTGTAACAATATTGTAAACTCTGAACAGAACTGCTGTGCCACAGCCCTGAAATGTTTGTATTTAAATTCTCAATGTTTGTGTGACACTAGAAAATAATGTCCCTGTTTTCAGGACTTGCTATTCCTGGTCTTAATGCTTTAGCCAGAGGAGTATCCTTCCTGTACTGTAGAACAGGAAATAAGCTGGTTCCTTTTAAATTCTGAAAACAATGAACTTTGTCCTTAGCCTAATTTTTTAGAAATTACATTCATTTTGATGTTTTGGACAATGCATTAGTTTGTTTTGCTTCCTTGTGAAATACAATGGGAACAGCATGTTATAATCATACATCCATAATAAGCTATCAAGGCAGAATTTAAGAATGTAAATATTACATCTTTAATCTATTTTTTTTTTCTTGACCAAGCATCTTGACCATCTCTTGTTCAAAAGATGAAGTTTCACATTAGGGTAATGGCTATATGTGTCTAAGAAATAATGAAGCACTATGATAAACTGATACAGAAACAAGGAGGAGGGAACAATAGAAGAAACAAAAAACTTTTTTTCTTCTTTTTTTCTTCTTTTTTTTTTTCCTGGGAATATTTACAAAAAACCCTAATCTTTGAAAGTACGAGGCCTTTATGTCTATTCCCTCCCTCAGGTTTTGTGCATTTCCTGGTGTAGTATTTAATGTGTGTCACATCGGTTATTCTTACAGTAACAATAAGATAAGAACTTTTGCACATTTTATTAAATGTAGTGAAACATAAGAAGTTACCTTTGAAGCTGTAAACAGTTTTCCCAAATTTGACAGTATTGGATTTATTTGGTCCTTGAAATAATTACGATAACGCATATCTCAATCAGAAAAACATTTTCTGATGTTCAGAGAGAGGATAAGGTCTGTTCTTGCTGGTATCACTTTTTTGGTGTTTTTAAATAAGCCAGGTAAAATCTGGCTTCTCTTCAGTTTCTTGTATTTCAGCAAGATTTATTTAAATGTACAATAAGCCTTTATATTTTTAAAAAAAAAAATCCTTAAGGAAAAATGATCAACCAAACACATACAGCTTTTCTTTTAAAATGCTCTGCAAACATAATTTCTGTTTCAGCATAGTGCAGTCATGTAAGATTGGTTTAAGACATGTAAGAAGGCTATATAATCATTACATGTTGCAGTTAATGGTATAAACTCTTTATAACTCACTATGTTTTCTTGAATTTACTATCTAAGAGTAGTGTTACAAGGGGGAAAAAAAAATCTTAGATTTAGCTGTGTACTTAATACCTCTTATGAGGCCTAGCTGATAGGAAAAGTGGATGTACATATGAAATACAGTCCCTTTATCAGATGTGACCAAAAGCAGCAAACTCCAATATAAATAGGGATTGGACGCAATCACTCCAAACGATGTTAATAGCAGCTGATCCTTAACGATAGGTGTTTTAGAGGTTACTGTCAGGTCTGAATACATACAGAAAAAATATTTCTAAAGTTGAAATACTTGTTATCTTTTGAATGGTTTTTTGTACCTTCAGAGGGATAGTATGCTTACATATGAGTGAATGATTGTTTTCTTTTGTCAGTACTGCAGCTGAGGCTACAACAAAGACGGACACGAGAACAGCTAGTGGACCAGGGCATCATGCCACGTAAGACTTACGTTATTTCTAGGAATTTGTATTACTACATTGTATTAATTATGAACTGAATATATAAAATAATGAAGATAAGCATTTCTGTGACAATCATTAAAAATAACTTTATCACTTGAAAAGACTTGTGGGATCCTTCTTGTAATCTAAATGAGCATGAAGTAAATTCATCATGCTTACCTAATGTTTCAGTTAAAATAGCCATTGTGATGAAAACACAAGGATTTGCAGACATAGTCTGATTCTCCTTTTATTTTCTCTCTTTAGATTATGACTAATCTTACTGAAATAAATTGAATTATATAAAGGAGTGGACATCAATAACAAAGCCAGCAGTCTTTAAAGAGCAGGATGGCAAGGGTTGCCAAACAAAAACAAAGGACACATGGTGATTTACGTGCCAACAGACGTGTGTTCTTTGCCAAATCTTGCACGATGGTAGCTGTGATGTTACAGGACATGAGGCAGTGGACTAGGCTGGGTATCATACACAGAATCGTATACCTAATGCAGAAGCTTCTGTGCCTAGGCCTGTCTGAGTATGAATATATTTCCAAGAATATGGGAAGTGGCCTTGTGTTTTTTTTAGAAAATTGTTTTGGTTTTAGAACTTTTTTTTTTCCAGTTGCCAGAAGTTCCTGATCAACTTGCCACATCTGGCAAACTGTCCAAATTGGCGTAAGAGTTTTGTATTCTCTTCCAAAACAAAGATTATATAGTGGTAAAAATTCAATGAATGCCTTTAGATGCTATCTTTGTAAGAGTTAGGATGCTGCTGACCACCTTAGTGTGAAGTGTCTCACTAAGGCAGCAATGTTACCAAGTTCATAAATACATTTGGAGATGTATTTATGATTTCAGGATTCTTTAATGCTGAGCTTCTGACTCTTTGGCCTGGCTGCCTGCCATCCTTGGCAGTTATACAAGAAGTTATCAGTTCTTCAGTAAACCATTTTTATCTCTAACTCTGTTCTACCACTGGAATTTAATTGCAGATCATAGCGCTTTGACAAGCAAATAATGTTTGTAAATTTGGATATTTGTTACATTTGTATGTCTGAACTCACAGCACTTGTATTTTGAAAGTAAGTAATTGGCATGCTTTATGCAATTGCGCTTTATTGCCAGAGTCCATTTTCTCCTTTATTGATTTCAATCTGTTAGAGATGATGGTTGTTTCAGCAGCACTTATGATACCTAAAATCGATTTAGGAATCACAGGAGGGTCCTCCTGAATACAGATATTTAGTGGCCTAGAATTCAACTGCAGTTAACTCTTTCCTTAAAGATGTTTTGGTGTTCCTCCACTTGGGCTCCTAATGATTATGCTAATTGTTTAGTATAACGTCTTCTGACTTGTTTTGGAGATCAGCCTGGCCTCAGAATGAGGGGTGCACAGAAAAACATCGAGAATCCCAAAGTGGACAGTGTGGGATGAGACTGGGCTCAAGATAATAGGTCCAATTGGTCAAAAGATTCAACTGTGAACAGTGATTTTTCTTAAACAAACAAAAACCCCAGCCATTGAAAACATATCAAAATTATGTCAAGTTATTATCAATAGCCCAGTGTGCACTAGTGAATTCTAGCTTGAAAGCACAGTATCATAAAGCTAATCTATTCTTGAAGGTTTCCGAGTATCCAGCAGACTTCAGATTGCTTTGCTAAAGCATCTTCACCTTCCCAGGTCCATGGTGTTGATTATCTTCAGGAACAGAATGATCTGTTTCTTTTTGAGTGAAACCTGGGAAGAAAACTTCTGAACTGTCAAAAAGTGTTAAAGATTTTGTTTTGCAGTATCTTATCTCTGCCAAAAGTGTGGTAAATAAGATGGATTGTGCCTGCTGCCATTTCACTTCCTTCCAATCCAATTGAGATGAAGTCCTCTACAATTCATACTATTTCTAGCTGAATAGTGTTTTTTACTCTTTTTGACTATTTAGCAGCTAACCATCATTCTGTTTTCTAATTTGAACATTTGGGGCTTCTACAATTTTTTTTTTTTTTTTTTTTTTTTAAATTAGCACAAATATTTCTTAAGGGACGGTCCAGTTCTCTCTAGTAACAGCAAGTATGAGGTATAGACAGACAGTAAATACAGTGGAATAAATGAAAGAGTATTTTGGCATTCTGAACCTTACCTCATAAAATTTCTACTGTGGAACAGTTCTGGTAAATAGACCCCTGTGTACATCGTGAAAAAATTAACTGTTACATGGTAACATCTGTTGAAATTAAATATTCCAAGTATTCTGTATAGGAGTGTTGCTCATCTCTGTTAAATATAAGTGAATATAACTAGCATGAGTCAAATGTGAGCCTGGTCAGATGCAAACACAACTCTGAGATGGTGTTAAACAGCCATACACATATACTGATTAGAGTATTTCTTTTGGAAATCACTTCCTGTCAATTTAACTCTTATTCTCCCTTCACAGCTTTGAAAAGTCCAGCTGCATTCCATGAGCAGATAAAGAGCCTGGAGCGAGCCAGGGTAAACCACTTTGTGTAAACTTGTTATTAACATCTGAAAATGGATAGTCAGTTGTATGTGATACTAAATTCTCTGAGTTCAAGGAAAAATGATTACCATTACAGTAATAACATATGCTTTTATCTTGGAAGAATCCATTAAAATAAAATATTGGTGTCAAATCTGAGAGGAACTTTCTTAATCCTTCACAGATCAAGGTGGGGGGATAAACTTACGGTCATAATGTAATACATAGCTACCTCCAGTTAAGGATAAGATCCTTGGGTAAATTATGCTTGCGTAGTATTTTTGTAGAGAATCTATACTATGGTGATTTTGTGTGGTGGTACAGAATAAAATCCATAAACATTCCCAAATTGTTTGGGGAAGATAGAAATTCATTAGCACTGCTTAACTCTGATAGAAAAATAGAACAAAACAAAACCCCCTACTGCCCATGTTCTAACAGCAATGTCCACCTGTCTGAATGCAACTGCAAATATTCATTGATTGGACATCAAGGATTTATCAAACTACTTTGACTTTTCTAGTAAATGGTAGTTAATGCTATGTCCTCATTTCTTTAAAGACTGAAAATTTTTTGAAGCACAAGATTCGCAGCAGGCCGGACCGGTCTGAGCTGGTCAGAATGCACATCCTCGAAGGTATGTACCCAGCTGTATGTACCTTTTGAGCTGCTATTAGAAGGAACTTCTGTTACGCGCTCAGTTTTCTAACTGAATTGGGCTTGGATATGAATTATTTCTAAAGGTTTATATGCTCTACTTCTCTACTTTTAGTGTCTGTTGTAATCTGTATTCTAAATCTGAATAATAACAGATACATCTATGGCAGTGAAAATATTCTCAACTGTGTATTTGTTTGCAATTGCAAACATTGCTTTTATTCTATAATGGCAATTATACTATGGTGTATGTACATGTAGTGTATATATTGCTTCAACTTCTACTCATACCCTAAAATAACCTGACGGCCTTGTACTTACACACCGAACACCCCCCCC
>NW_009233328.1:16630-21995 GCF_000690835.1 Fulmarus glacialis | reverse complement strand
GGGGGGGGAGGAGGAGGAGTGTCTTTTTGTTTTAAATACACTACATGTTTTCTAGGAGAAATTTTCCTGCTATTCAGACAGCAGCTAGTCAGGTATTTGCAATAACCCAGATCCCCTTACTTGTTCAGGAGACATGAAACAAAAATCCAAGACCAAACTAAGCTAATGAATAGAGCTATATAAAGATATTTCAATTATACAAGATACATTCCACTCACCCTGAGCCATACTTAGGACTCACAGTTACTCCTAAAGGGAGGAAAACACAGAAAAGATTGATTTTTTGTTTTTTTAAATCTTTTTAAAAGATCAATGAGAAGAATCACCAAGAGGCTTCACTGAGAAGTCTTTAAAACATGGATTCTCCATGAAGAGCCACTTAATAGAAAATAGCAGGAAATGTCTACTTCAGATCTCCTAATGTACGTCAGATATGCTCTACCTTATTGCTAAGTTTGTTTCAACTAATTTCAAATAGAATGGCAATGCACTGCCATCTAACCCTTAAAGAGGGCAAAACCACACATATCCTCAGTCTCAGAGGAACAGATGATGATGTAGAGAACAGAAGAGAGAAGTGGAATATAAGACTAGCTTTACCAGGCTAGTCAAACTACTAAACATATATATCAATACAAAGGAGGCATACGTAAACCGTAATCCTGTAGTGCGCGTCCTGCAGGTGAACTGCTGTTCAAACATGAATCTACCTTGACTTCTTCAGGATTCTTTGGAGGAAGGTAAAAGTCACATTACAGATCCTATGTCTAATTTTTTTAGACCGTATTTATAAGCTGAATTATTAATTATTAAAAATATAGCTAAATTAATGGAGTAAAATGTGCTGTACATTTGTCTTAACTATACAAGTATGAGCATATTGAATCAGTATCCAGGAAACATGTTGGGGACTCTGTCCCATATACTAAGGTTATTTGTTCGCTGTTGTTTATTTTCCATTATTACCATTATCTTACCCACTGAACAACAGATAAATGTAAGCATTTTTTTGAAATAAATGTTACTTCAATTTTACACAACTTAACAGGGGAAAAAGTGCAGGATTAAAACTATTTTCACTAACCTCCAAGAAAGCAATTCATGGCTTTTGGGTATTTAATGAATTAAGTCTTGGTTTTGTTGTTAAACATGATTTTTAGCCACATTGAAAATTGTTTCTTGGTAATAATAGGTTTTCAGCAAAACGCTTTTTTTTCTTTTCTTTCTCTCATCAACTGCTATTTTGTTTCTCTTTTTGTCTCCAGCTGCTCATGTTATTACTTGCTTAATTTTTCCTTTTCTCTTTCGATCTTCCCTCCCTCCAGGTGTTTCAATACTAGTTTTCAACTGTTCTATTTTGTGGTAGATTTCTCAAGCAGGATTTGTTTCCATCATGTCGGTAGATTTTGTGCATTTATTGTTGTTACTTTAAATTAAAATAATCTTATCAGATCATTGTCATTCCTCTTAGAGTGATTTTTTTTTTTTTTTTTTTTGCATAAATATACATGAGATTAATGTGTGGCTGAACACAGCTTCATTTTACAGTATAATTTCAGCTTTCTATTTATTGGTTACAATCTCAAGAAAACATACCATCAGCTCATCAAAATCAATACATTGTTGAAATTTATATTCAAGAACAATTACTACATTAACATTCACTCTCATTCCGAGTTTGCTTGTGGGCTTTAAAAATGGTAGCAAATAATTTTTCTCTCCCTGCAGGTAACCTGCAGACTGAAAACCATATTAATGTAAAGTAAATGCCTCAAACAGAATGCATAAAAACCGCACAAGGTACAGGACAAACAAGGCTGCTTTCTATAAACGCTATTTCGTCCTCTAGCAGTGGGAAAATCCCTTCAGGAGCCAATTCTTTAGCTTCAGTCTAAGCCTACTTACGTAAAAGTCCTGCAGTTTGGTACTCTGGGGAGCAATAAGGTCCAGCTCCGTGGTATCATAGTGGTCCAGCAGAACGTCTGTCGCTTGGACAGTTTCACAAGTGAAGTCAGTCATGGACTAAACAGAAACAACCTGCCCACCTAATTGCAATTGCTGTTAGAATTATATGAATAATTATTTCTCATGCCAAATGTACTCTTCTCAGATGTGTCGATAACTGTTTAGGTAGAAATAATCTGATTTTCCAATATACTTCCATTGTATTTTGCCACATTCTTGTGGCGACACATTCACTCACCTGCCATTAGAACTTAACAAATTTCAGTGATTAAAATGTCATCTTATATATTTTGACATCAGTGAGAACCACAGGCCCAAATCTCAGAACCTAATTTGACTGTTTGCATAGATAGAAGTTTTTATAATTAGGGAGCTATACAGGGATGGAAAAAGAAACCTGATCAAAGAGCAGCACTAAATTTGCCTCCTTACACTGATTTTACACTTAGAATAGCAGCATAACATTTTCTTTCATATATATGTGAATAAAAACATTAACTCTATGTATTCATATATATGTATATATTCTTATGCCTTCAAATTTGTATGTGTTTATCTATATATGTACATTTCAAATGTTAATGCCATGAGGAGTAATCTGTTCATAACCACGTTTTTGTTTTTAGCTAATATTTCATGCTTGCTTGGAGTGCTTTTTTTAAAAAAAATTTATCATTCTCTAAGAAACCTGCTGATGCTCCCAATCATTTCCCTTTTTACAGTAAAGCCTCAAAAAAACACCCATAATCTCTGTAAATAAACAATGTCTCTGAAGCTATGGGAATGGAAGTCAGCAAAAAATATAACTAAAAAGGCCAGCACATATACCACGTGGATTTCTGAGGCAGATACATTTGTATCTTCATACTGTCAGCATACCATAATCTATACTGAGACACCCTCAGTTTTAATTCATCAGCGCTACCTTCCAGGCCAAATGCTATGACCATCACATCAAACAACTCATTCTTGCACTGAGATGCTTTATACTTGTTAGAAAGTGACAAAAATAAGGAGTATATGCATAAAAACGTAACTTTGGCACACATGTTTAAAGCTTAAAGAAACAGTCAAAAAGTCTTAATTTAGTAATTCCACTACAATAAGACTATATTTTAGATAATTTACTTTAAACTTAGGAATAACTAAAGCCAATAAAATTTCAGCAAAGTGAAAATGTAACCGACATTTCAGTTTCCTCTACTTCTGTTGGTTTTTTTGGTGTTACTAAGAAAGCTGACAAGTTTCCAGCACCATAAAGGTCTATCACCATTGTCTTGATAATTTCTCCATAAGGTTTTTCAGCTTTTTTTATTGAGGAGATCACATTGCAACACAGAGAAATATGAGTCTATAAAAAGTTAGTCCCAAAGCCTCAGGACTAGCAACTCAAAAAATGGGTAGTCTTTAGTTACATTGCCTTAAACTGACTAAGGATACAATAGACATGTACTGCAGTCAGACTACATGAATCCTTAAAACTAGATTAAATGCTGTATGCCTACACACCTATTTTACCCATCATTTCTTAATGGAGGGGGATTCACATGGAAACATGAGGCAATAGAAACAGTAGGAAAAACCAGTTGCCTAAAAAGCCGAGCTTCAGGAGAGGAATCCCCTCTTCCTCCTTTGGCTGCATGGTGGTGGGGAAAGAAATAGTGGGTTCAAGCCTGCCATTATCCTACTTGGGATTCAGATCAAAATAGGATTACACCCTCACTGTATGCAATTCTCAATCTTTTCTCCTCTGCAAGCATTTACAGGACACAGGGTATCCTTCACCAAAGAAGAGGACGTGTAACGATAACATATTTATGAAACTTAAATGGTTCAATTATTTTCATCCCAGTACCTTTATGAGAGAGGAATAAGTATGAAACTCCATGAAATTATATAACTCCTAGGAATTATTACAATGCTTGTGCATTACTACTAATTCCACCCTATTATATGATACTATATCTTTTCATAATGAAGATTAAATGCAGCAGAAACTATATAATGGCAGAACTGCTGTAGATCAAATTGAGTCTACCATAAGAAAAATGATCACTGATCCCAAGACGTTATGGAATAGTAAACTTAAATTGTGCCGCTTTTCAAGTTTATGTGACTATGATTATTTAATTTTCCTTTGTGCGTGCTCAAGTATGGCTGTTATGTGACTACACATGAGAGAACCTGAAATTAATTTGTCTGTATAAGATCAGTGACTGTACAAATTCTTATGAAAACTAACATGCCATGACAATAGTAATTTTGATAAAATTACAGCAAGAACTGCAATTCTCTGCCATCTGGCTGTCTCATCATAACTACTTTGATGTGCTTTTTATTACTTATTTACCTCAACTACTTTATCAGTTGTTTAAGAGCTTAGAAATGTTAACTGCAGAACAATATTAAAGAAACGGCATCTCCAAAGCTTAACATTAATTCCTTACAAAAGTTTAAAATAATCTGTAATAATTTTTTAATTAAAGTCCTAAAAATAATAGATCTAATCTAGAAAAAGCAGACACATTTCCTCTTTTAAAATGCAAATATGTATCAATTTTCAAAGTAACCTGGTTTTCTTCAAAAGTCTGAATGAACTGCCATTCTCCTTTCATCTTCCTATTCCTTAATATACAGACACAATTAACAGACTAACCGAGAAGTATATTTAAGTACATTTTTATAAATAAGGAACCCATTTACTTGAGGTCAGGGTATCAGTACTGTGCATTTCTAATTCAATCATATTTATTCTAAGGCAAATAATCTCTTTGGTGACTTCTTATGAATACTAACTAGCCACCATAATGTATTTTCTTTATTAGGGGTGGAGAAGGTCAAATACTGCCTTTATCTTACCACTGCAAATTCACTTGCCTGACAAAGGTCCTGATCTGAAAACATAGAACTTTTGTAATTTTATACTGTAATGTTTCAGATTCAAATTCCTGAGATAAAACCCAGCATGTCCAAAGCTCAAATAATCATTCCTCTTTTCCAGGAGATATGGATATTTTCCATATCCATTAGAGAATTATTAGATCTTGTTATGCAATATGGTTCAAAACATGTGCACACTAAGTACCATCTAGTATATGATAATTTAGCACATGTGGATTTTATAGAAACGTTAGACTTCTGAAGCCTAAGGCTAAAAAAAAAAAAAAAAATTACAGAAGGTAAGCACGCAGCTATCAACCTAGCAGCAATCTAGCTCTGGTTATTTTTTTAATGTACTTTTTATACTTGAGAAGAACTTAGATACTACCTGAGAAGAGTCACTTAATTATAAAGAATAGATTTGATTAGATAAACAGATTCAGTGCAATGTCTAATGAAGACTTGTATCATGAAACCTGCCATCAGACCTGGCACTATTGACATTCTTGTTACTGCTAAC
>NW_009233328.1:0-16599 GCF_000690835.1 Fulmarus glacialis | reverse complement strand
GCAGGAAGGTTGCAAGGGGTGAAATCCTGGTCCCACAAAAGTCAAAGGCTAACTAACCCACATTGATCTTGGTCTGGTTATGATTTCACCCATGACCCTGTAAAGCCCGCTTCCACTTTGAAGTGGTGGTCAAACCCTCACCCGCCAGTTCATTGAATTAGTCGAGTTCAGTGAAACTGCAAGAATTAGTACCAGGTTAGAGTCTAAATCTGTATCTCTAGGTCAGGGCTAAGACCTGTAACAGTGGAAACTCCACTAATGATGCTGTATTGGTATTGTGAAGCTGGAAGTCTACAAGGCTGTCAACTTCAGCTTCCATAAGCTCTAAGTGCTAAGAGAATTAAATTAAAAAAAAAAAACCAAAAAAAAAAAAACCAAAAAAACCCAAACCACTGAAAAAAAACAACCCAAAAACCAACAGATAATGCTGCCACCAGAAACTCCTTGCATGGCATGAAATAGCTTAACTACAATTCACTGGGAGCTAATTTCAGTCATTGCTAATACATGCTGTGTAGAAAATTAGTGTCAAACAACAAAATGGCATGATTTTTTAAAAGCATTTGGATTCAGGTTTCAAATACTCTCAATTAACCAGTATTCAAGTTTCCAGATTCAAGTCTCTCTTATAGAATTACACACTGCCAGCTATTCTTTTAGTTTTAAGAAAAATAATATACAGGATGTTGGACTTTACTGGTAGATTGCAACAATTAGAGAAATGAAACATATGGCTATATAATACAGCCATATATTTATGCAATGACTGGGCAGACATAGCATTTTGCTAAATATTCGCTTACCTGAGTCATTTTTCTTTGCTGAAGAGTGGAATGTTTCTGCACAGAAGTTTTCCTTTTGTCCTGTATTCGATCCCTCCGGTGCTTTATTAGTAGAGACCTGCCGGAATAGGCCGTGCTACCAAAACTATGGAGACAGAACATGTAATTCAGATTTGTTTCCTTTGGTCCTTTTATTTATCTTTGTAAAAAAGCTTTTCTACATTTTAATCTGAAGACCTACAAATCAAAAGACCATCAAGTGCACCGTAAACAAGTGTATCAGATAATCTGCAGATTTCTTTTGGAGACAAAAAATAGGCTTACTGTAAAAATACTTCTAAAAAGCACCAGACCCACTGCTTTGGTAACACCACATGTGAAGATGTAAGCAACATTCATGGATGATATTTTTATTTTGTTTTCAGACATCATAGATTAATACCACGTTGAAACAGGCAATAATGGACAGGTACTCTGTACCTCTAAGATGTACAAGATGTTAAACTACAGTTTGCACCTGTATATAGTTAAGACTTAATTCTACAGGGTTTCTGAAAGTCAAGATGTAATTTTTTTGGATTAGAAGGTGAAGAGTTGTTTGTAATAATAATGGATTTATTTTTTAAAAACTATGTACTAGTAAGAGTAAAGCAATAGGTTGCATAAAACTGGAGGCAGGTACTTTACATTAAAAAAATCCCACACAATTTTTGCTTTCTGTTATTGTAAAATTAGAGAGCATTTTGATTTGGTTTGCACTTATACATGTTCCAAATCTTGACCTGTGTTTATATATACCAGCCAGAACATATAAGATAGATGTACAGAAAAATACTAAATGCAGAGGCCAATTAAAGCTAAAGGAACTAACAACAAATTTGTCTAACTTTCTAAGACCTTTTGAATATGAGACCTTTTACATTCATCTTTAACACCAGTATTGTTATTCCATATTAAAACTCAGAGCATTCTCAACTCCATAGTTTAAGTGAAATCTCTATTGGGCTTTTTATTTTCCTCCAAGCAAACTGTAGAAGGAAAAATACTCATTATTTAGGAAGCCAAAAGTGTTCCAATTCTAAACAAAATAAATTATTTGCAGAGTGAGTTTTTGTTATGAAAATAATTACATGGCAAAAACCTCCAAACAATTATGCTGGGACAAAACTATGACTTAGGAGATAATGGATAGAGCCAGCAGGGATTAAAATGTGCAGGATTTCCTGGTCATTTACTCACTGGAAGATTTGAAAATCAGTTTATTCATGGGAGAAAAATAACCTATTGCCATTAGTCCCCGATCATAAACCACACAGAACTTTAAACTCTCAGTGCAATATTGAAAGGAGATAAACGTGCATCTAATCAGCTTTGCCCTTCATAGCAGGTATCACTTTGGCAATCAGGAGCACACTGTGGATAGCAAAAATAATGGGAAGACAATATTCTGAGTGAAGGAAAAAAAAAACCACTACACACTTTGCAAAATACACAGAAAGACTGTAACCACAGGTGGCTGTTTTTGCTGACCTAAAACAATTCCCTAAAACGGTGGCTGTGATGCAGCCAGAACATGAAGGGCATGTTTTCTTTTTAACTCATGCATTCTTCTGGAATCCTGAGGTCTGAGTAAAACCGCGCCATCCTCAATAACCCTTTAAGATGCAAAGGAAAGCTCACAGTGACAATCCACAAAGAGGGTGCGTTAAATAACTACCTCTTTACTGAAATCCCAACGAACCGTTTTTCTTTACATGTCTATATCAGGAATTTTATTCACTTCCACTTGAGAGAAACCTGACAAAATGAAGCACCCTTACTGAACAGGATGGTAATTTTCATAAAATGTACAGTCAAACTGGTAAGACAAAATCATCTAAATTCTCCAATTCTTACTTCAATTTGAAATAAAATAATGTGAAATACAGTCATTGTGGGTTGCTTATAATAAGAAACATTTTACAGGTACTAACGTCAATAAGTAATGTATAGGAATAATTTTTTTCTGGCAATTCTGAACTGCTTGTCTTTCATAGGATTTCTTATGGCTATTTACATTTTCACTCAGTGAAAATCAATTACCTTCCTGCAATAAGCCTCATTTGCTACCTTTGAGTATAATAGAAACACCATTAGGATGATGACATTACCCAAAAGAAGGGCACCACACAGTTGGTAGACATAAATTAAGGACCCTTTCACATATGCATTAGAAATACTGCTGTGACTGAAATATGCATAAAATCTGTATCTATTAGAGCTATTAGTGTGTGCTGGTGATAATTTTGAAGGAGGAGGGGGAGATTGTGATCTACTACTTTGACAAAATTATGTATTTCCTTTTTTTCTCAGTATGTGCCACTGATGCAATAGGCCCCCAGCTGAGCTGCATTTGGAAATGCCACTGAGCATGGTATACGCGCTTCACTTCCCTTTGCTGAAGCAAGACACTGTCAGGAATAGAGTGCTGTGTACCGCCAAGCCCACTCCTCCTTCCTCACCCTGACCTCCGCTGCTCTGCGGATGTACGCCTGGGTGAAGGCACCACTCATGTGGAAAACAGCTCCTGCAGATCAATTCATAGGATTTAGGGACATTTAACTTCCATCAAGACCACATCATCTTATTGATATTTGAAGACTAACTTATTACAGAACGTTAATGGGACTAACATAAAGGGCTGTGTGTTTGCGTGGGGGGGAAGAAACTAATTCAGAGATTCCTCCCTTGGAGTCTGTTAAGCAGAGGAAACTACTTCTGAACGCGGTTATTTTTACCTGGGTTCTTATGAGCTTAAGCAAAACAAAATTATAACACAGTATGATGATGTATTATGTATTAAAAGTGTAAAATGCAATTCCCTCCTTCCTACTTCCATATTCATTTGACATACCAATGAGCCCATTATGGATAAGGAAAATATTGGGACGCTGTCTCTCTTACAGAAGGATTACTGATCATATTTGTCATGTGTTAGTTAACAGAAAAGCTCTAGTTAACTTCTCTCAGGGACACATCAAAAACTATTTCAGTTCCACCAGTACCTAGGAAAAAGGCAGGTTTTATGCTCGCTCTTACAAAACAAAAGTTAGGGTAACCTCAGTCCTACAGCAGACATTCTGCCAGCAGTGCTATGAATATAGAGTTAAATCCATCAAACATCCAACATAAATGTATAAAACCTTGCTTAATTAGCAAAGACAAATATTTAATATGCAGAAGGGTGATCCAAGACTCCTGACATTCCATAACAAAAAGCCACATTAGCAATACAACAGAAATAGTAACCTGGGGCTCCTCTGGCTTATACATCAGGCAGATGAAGGTACATGGACAAAGGCAAATAAAGGAGAGAAGAACCAGATCTAGGAACTGCTTTCTGTAGTTAGGAGTTCCCTGTATTTTGAGTCTCCTTCTACGCTGCAGTTCTGTACTCTGACAAATCAGAGGTAATAGTCCTACATAAAGTGCTTAATACTGAGCAAACAGGCATCATCAAGTAAAGCAGATGTGTGCACCTGAAAAGTCTCCCTAAAAATGAAACATGAATGCTGTTCAGTTAACCAGATGCATAAATGTTTTACTATATTTGAAAAAAAAATGCTGAGAATCTTGTAAGGTAAAGTCCACAGATCAGTAGTAGGGTTAGTAAGATTTTTCAGATCAAGATTACCTTGCTCATAGTAAAAAAAAAAAAAAAAAAAAAAAGACGTTTTTTTCCTAGAATCAAACTTATTTACAATTATTTTTATGAAGTTGCCATTAAATCCTGAATGATCATTGCAATGTAAATATTCAACCACACTGGAACAAAATGAATATATAGTATTTCCTAGGTAATTTTCCTTCTAATCTATTTAATTTTTCTGTTATGCACAAAAATAATGTCTGTATAAGTTGGCTACACATTATTTCCAACTAAGCTTGAAAGTAACAAGATGTTACTAAGTTCTTAAGGAAAATGCAGCAAGGAACTAACGTCTTCTATACTTTTTTCCTAGAAAAATGCATATATACAGGCTAAGTGCATAAAAAAGTAATCTTACAGTGTGCATGTGATGTATTTTACATTAAAAATAATGATTAGTAGAGAAATGCTCATCTCTCTTCAGGCATTTATGTTGCTACAATGTACAGTAGAAAATATGCAGAATGGATGTGGTTTCAGATTAATCATTTAGACACTATGCATTTCATAAGGATAAAGGTCATAACAGTTGAGCAAACCATTTCTATCAACATTTTAAATAAGAAGATTATATGATACACAAATTTTCATTTAAACTAACTGGACAAAATGTGTGCAAGGTACTGTAGCGTTCCAGGAAATTATTTGTCTGAATGAAGAAAGCACTACAGTGGGAAGTATAGCAGTTCTTTAAATATAAAACAAACAAAAAAACAATTAAGCATTAGATTTTTTTTCATTGTCTCAGAAGTAATTTTCTTAAACTGTTTCATTTTAAGTACACATACAAGTGCTGCATCTATTCAAACCCTAGACTTAGGAGGGTTTTTGAACAAATTTGAACTTTTTTAAAAGTATATATAGGGTTCTTAAAAAAGTACATTTAAGCAAAATGTGAAAGGACTGTCTTCTCAGAAATAAGTTTAAGAAATTAATAAGGCTTTGGAATTACAATAAATTCCACTATTTATTGCAAACCTATGTATCTAGGTACAAAACTACAGAGCATGCTAAATATATTGCTTTTCTTCAGATAATTACCTTTTTTTTTGATATTACTATATAAATTTATGTGAAGAGAAACATTTCTTCTTTTCCTGTTACTATGTGCTTTTGCATCTAATTATTAGCAATGCTTAATTAAATATTTGATAAATGTCTTTATTAAATGACTGATCAATCTCAGTTTTGAAATTATGTAATCTAGAAAGGAATCAGTTTCTTCTTGTGAAAATTCTCTCTATATTGAAAACCAGAACCTTGTGAAACAAACATCTTCCTTTCCCTGCTTCTCTTTCATCCCAACCTCCCATTCCCCAAAGTGATAAGATTAGAGGAAAGATGAGTAAAAATTCTTTCAGATTATGAAATTAGCATTCTAAGAAAAACTTGTTCTATCACAAATACATGCAAAGTCCAAAATAAGTTCACTTGATACCAAAATCGGGGAAGAAGGAAGAGAATGCCGCAGAAATTGAATCTTTCTTAAAGGTTTGGAAGAAAAGAATGTGTCTTGTCACATTAACCCTAACTTAAAACTATAGTGAGTGTTTAAGCATCTGGTATTATTAGCTTACTTATTATTGCTTCATACTGAAAGGAAGACATAAAGAGTTAGAATGGAAATTAAAAAGGGCCACGTCCTTCTCCATCTCACTGCCACTTTTTAATTTCAATCAAGAACTACAGCCCAGGTCAAGCTATACCACAGAACAGAGGTAAAATGCCAGAGCACTCTTAATGCAAGCATTCAGTGTTCCACCAATGTTGGGAGCCCCCAAGAAGCAAATTCACCAGCTTTACAACTGTTTTGCAGTATCAGACTAGGCTAGAGCAGAAAGAAAAAGACTGAGGTCTTGGGGTTTAATTTTATTAGATAACACTACATTTTTTCAAGGTTCATATGTTGATGTAAAATGTCACCTACAATCTACGAAAAATGAGTATTTTGGAAAAGAAGACCACACAATTAAACAACTAACAGTCAGGAAACTAAGGCTGAGTCTGAATTCCAACTTTCAGCTCCTTTGTTTTATATAACTGATTTTAACCTTGTTCATTTATAGTAAGACAAATCCTTCTCAATCAGTTGAAAGACACCAATGATAAGTTTAGTCTAGATATTCTGATTACTTAAATATTACTTCCTTAACTTATATCTTATAATTTTTCTGGCACTTTAGATGTCCGGGAGATTGCCCTGCTAGTCCTGCAAATCTGCTCATCTGACTGAAGTATTTCCAAAAGAGTGAGCCGTATCTTTGAGAGGCTGCAAATAGAAAGGAATATTTACACCAATGTCTCATACTACCCCTTCTCCTACCTTCCATTATCACACCTCTGCATATCACAGCCATCGCAGTTGTAGTTTAACTAGACAGTGCAGAGATACTTCTTCTGCGGTATTCAGACTTTATCATCCTTATTAGACCAAATATTCATACATAGAGGAGAAAAAAAATAAAAATAAGTCTTATGTTCTTTGCTGAGGCTTATGCTTCTGTGGAATATTACCTTACTGTGCTCTCTATAGCTTTTGTAATTATTTAACTCCAGTTGCCCGCTAAAGAACAAGATATTGCAATAACAGAAGGCCCTATGGAAATTCCATCTGCACAGCAGCTCAGTGTCAGGACAGCAGATCACATTTTAGGCATTATTAGAAAAGGAGCATTGAACAAAAATTAAGATATCCCTATGCCACTCTTAAATCCACGAAGAAACAGCATCTTAAAAAAACACAAGCAGTTCTGGTTCTTGCCATCTGAAAAAGGATGTATAGAAAACCTAGAAAAAAGTGTGAAGAGGCGCAAAAAGGATGATCAAAGCTGTGTAGTGTTTCCTAAGCAAAGAACAGAGTAGAATAGGATTTCTCTTTGGAAAGAGAAGACAAGGAGTATGGTGGAAATCTAGTAGATGAGCATGGAGAAGGGACTAAGGGATGACTGCCGGACTGTTCACTCTCTATTTCGATATAAGAAGTAGGAGGTCATCAGATGGAGCAAGCTGTTACAGGTTTCAGAACAAAGGAAGGAACACTTCTTAACAAATGCTTAATTACCCTGTGGAATAACTTGAAATATAATGTTGTAGCTACTAAATGATTATACTTTTTGAACAAAGTCATGGAATAAAACTTTTCTTGGGCTTTTAGAAGTCCATGCTACCTTTGTTATGCTGATAAATCCTTGTAATGATTCATTTCAACAATATGAAGCAGATTGAAAGATATATGTTCTAACACATACTACTGTAATATTCATTTGTATTATTTCTACTGTGGATTCATTATGTATACCACAAGATTTTTTTAAAAAAATCTTTTTAATGGACTGGAATAATCATAATTGTCACCATGAGGAAACCACTACCACCCCCTCAAAAACTCAAATGCATTATCTTCATCTGCCTCAAAATATATGTATACACTGTAGTTCAAGAGACTGTCATAGTATGGTTATCTCACATTCAGGGTACTAATAGGATGATGGAATTTGTTCCTGGGTCATTGAACAAGCCAAAGCTGCCTAAAGTCAGACTCAAGCTTCAAGAGACAAGACAGACGGTTTTGCCTTTTTTTTTTTTTTTAAAGAAGAGGAAAATGTGCAGAAATGGTTAGTTTTTACTAGTTCCACACTGTTTCATCCTTGCATGCTCTCTGCTTTTAGTTTCAGCATAGCTGTGCTAGTAATATTCTTGCCTTCAGGCCAGAAGGTCAGGGGTTGAAGGACAACATAAAAACTTAGGCTCTAATTCAGCGATGACACAGAGGCATAGTGCTTGTAGGGGAAGAGCAGCCATACTGTCAAAGGTGTCTTCTTTGGATGAAACACTGAACAGAGGTCCCTACTGGCAAAGTCAAATGAAAAAGAAATAAAAGCTCCATGGTGAAAAAATGTATTTAAAAAATGACTTCCATAGAGTTCAGAAAGAAAGCTAAAGTTCTGCTGGAGTTTTGTTATTTAAGCTAGTATTCAGATTCAAGATTTATGGAGGTCTGGGAAAAGAAAAATATTTCTGTCATCAGTTTCATCTGTCATTATCAATTCATATTAGAATAATTAGAACATAAAATCTGTATCTTATTAAAAGTCATGTGGCTTTGTTTAATACAAATCAAGGTTTATAATTGAGTAAAAATTAAGCAACTTATTTTTGCCTTTTTGGAACCAGATTAGAAGGAACTCTTAGTTGTCACATTTTAAAATTTTTAACTTACTGTCTTCATGTTGTCAGTGGGTTATTTGTGAACAAGTGTTTAAGCTGGAAGTAAATTATTTTAGAAGTGGGGTGAAAGGTATCTAAAAATGAATTAATTCAGTGAGCACTAAATTAAGAACAAAGCTTATCTGAAAGCAAACAACTAACATTATTTTGAAGTCCATAATATTAAGCTGAAAGAAGAAAAAAGATGGATTAAATATGTTAAGTAGGAAATATACCAGCAGTCATTCTTGCTGATATATTTTGGGAAAGACATGCAGCAGAAAGAAGGAGCAGCATGTGATAGTTCAGGGGGAACTTCAATAGTTAGATGAGGAAGATAAAAATTTAACAGGAAAAATGTCAGAACAAAAATTAATCTGATCAACAGAAACAGTGAGACATATGTTACTTGCAAGGGATAAGTCTTTTATAATTTGAATCTTTATTTTCTATGTTTCCTGTAAGGTTTACAGTCCTCTTCAGGTGCCATAATGGTATTTCGGAAAATGCCCTACTGGCTGTCTTTAATGAGACATTTCAGGTTTTTTTCAAGTGGAAAGTGTTTCAGAGACATAAATAGAAGTCACACCCTGTGAAACGTGCACTTCCCCATACATCCCAGAAAACCTTGGAAGTGAATAACCAAATTGAAAAATCTGGATTAGAAGATTATAATTTAAATTCACAAATCCTTGCTTGCTTATAAAGATGTACAAGTCTGCAGATGCACATTCCTTTTGTATAGACTTGCAAAATCTGGTCCCTATGCTATTGCTTCCAAAGTGACAACATACAGGGAAATCAGCAGCTGAAGGACCAGATCCTGCAGAATTCTGAGCATCTGCAGTGAGGTTTTTTGATTTTTGAGGGGGGGGGCAGTTGTGGTGTGTTTTTGGTTTTTGTTTTCTTTTCTTTTTTTTTTTTCCCGATCAAGCCACCTATGGTGATAAATGTTTACAGGACTGGCACATACACCCAGAAATGTCAACACATATGCACATTTACTTATTTTAATAGCTAACTTTGTAAATGGGCAAATCCTTTAGTATTGGGCTTTTGGTCTTTTTTATTTCAAAAAAAAACACACTAACTTTTAAATACAAATCCATATTCTAACAGTCAAATAAAAGTGCATCTGAAAACACAGTTTAACCTTTAATACACTTGTAAACAGCAGTAATGATGTTGGTCAACAACAACAACAAAAAGAAATGTTGAAATCCCTAAAGAAAACTGATGAAAATCCCATATTATTTTATAGAAGGAAAAGAAACTCTCACAATTTTCTCAATTTTATTTTATGTAGTGCAGGTAAATTTTTAGAGTTCTGAAAAATAAAACTGTCAAAGAATCTATGCACTGACTTTATAATTTCTGAGTGTTTTCATGTGAAAAAAAGTTATGAGTAATAGCATGACTCAATACGTGGTCACCATCAGACAAGTGCTACTTGGACCTCTCCATTTGCTGTACCAGGAACAGCGATCCCTGTGATCACTAAGACCACATCTACACTACAAAGTTCTGCCAGTCGATCACTCAAAAATGAGGAAAAGGCAGCATCATTGATAAATACAGCAACACTGCAATTAAAACAGAAAATATGCTTTCACCAGTATAACTTTTTGCTTGAGCATGGGGGGAGAAATAGAAAAAAAGCACTACTATTGACACAAAGCTTAAATGAGTTGACATAAATGTGTTTGCACTAGGAATACTATTCCTAGAAGGTATAGTACTCTCAAATGAAGTAATATTGATAGAAAAGCAAGATGTGTTTAGACCAAACTTTAGATTAACTGAAATTTTTTTCTGTTAACATAAAGATGTTATTAAACTGCATTAGAACAATAATATATTGGCCCAATCCTATTACAAACACCTGCAGGTAAACAGGATAAGGGAGTGAAAGTGATCTTGTAGTGTAGGAGTCAAAATCAGATGGGCAACGACAGCCTGAATAAGGCTTTTAGCCAAAAAGCTGAGGTAGTGCAAGTATTTGCCAGTGTTTATCATTTGCCTTTCACTTTGAATATAATATAAATATTTAAGACCCTATATTGGCCCTATTGAAAGCTCATTAGAGCTGTGCATAAGTGTTGAAGCCACTTCTGAACACTGAATTTTGGATCCTACATTTTCCAAGCACATTTGGAAACCTGAGCATAAGCTTCATAAAAAACCACTTGCTGTTAAGACTCTTAAATGCCAGAATTGCCTCTCAAATGGGCTTGTAGCATAAAACAGCATAAAGAAAGGCATGTGAGTTGGAGCGCAGAAGAAGTAGTTACAATATTTCAGAAAAACTTGTTCCTGGTAAGCAACGTTGCAATGAAGATTCCCTAGAACTGAGGTGAGTTAAAGTAATGTGAGAAATTTAGAAAGATTCATTTCTCATTTAAATAGGCTAGCAAAGTAAAAATGTACAACTTAACTAAGCTTCACCATTGGATCAAGTAGGATAAATTCCTATCAAAAATATGGGAAAGGTTCAAACCTATGTAATACAAAGGGAGTGATGGGAGTAAATTGAGCAGATGATATTTTTTGGCTGAATGTCAGAAAAAAAATTCCTAACAGAGAGGATGACTATTATACTGTAGGAAAGACACCCCCAAGGGAAGTGATAGAAGTCTCTCCTTCAGTCCCTTAAAAATGAGTTAGGTAATGCGCAAGAAGAGAGATATAGGAAACAACCCTGTCCTTGCTGAAAGATTTTTAATATGATCTATTATATCTTTCTCATCTCTAATTTCTGTCATTTTATGAATATGAATGGAAGAGAATAGACCACGCATAGCAAGGAGGGAAATCTCAGTCTGTCATTGGTTTTGCTCCCTGCTAGCCTCCCTGTTTCTTGCCATTCACAACCATTTCCATCATCTACAGATGGCTAGAGGAGCAGGGGGCAACACACAATTACAAATTAATCTCTATTATTGTTGCAGCAGCCTGGAGTTGCACTCCAACAGCACATAGAGCTAATTTTCTTGTCTTCTTGGGAGTGGGAAGATTGGTTGCACATTTGTCAGTTTTATCTTTGTCAGGAGGGTTGTATGCTCAGTATAATGAGATAAGTGAGTAAAACAATATTTCTCAATTTTAATATCCTAAGCCTTTTCACTGACATGAGGATTACTGGCATGAAGCTTTCTTATAAAATTCTTTTGTCACATACTGTATTACAAATCTTATCAGATTCTCTCCATTGCAGAGTCACTGACACATTTTCTAACCTTTAACCTTAAGTCTCAGGATTTTCCCATACTACCAAAAAAAAAAAAGAAACAACCAAAAAACCCAACCCCACACCACCTCATCTGTTGCATTTAAAAGCTGATCTCAAAAAGAAATTCAGCCCAATTCTTCGGATACAACAGTTTCACCATGACTTCCAGATATACTCACTTTCTGCAAGAAACAGGGATTATGTAACTATAATTCAACCTAATATCAATTACTTTGTCCTGCAATTTAGGATAAATTCTCACCTTTTACCTTCATTAATGAAATTATATTTGGATTATGAGATATAATTACTTTAAAATGTAAGCTAAGAAACACGCTTCCCTTTGTCTCTTCACTCTTGCATATCACTTTACCCGGAAATAAACTTATATCTTAAAAAAAAACAAACCAACCATAAAACACCCCAAACACCCCCTCCCCAAACCACACAAAACTAGCAAAAACAACCCACAAAGCACCCCCACAAACAAAAACAACCTCAAAAACTACTACTTTTGACATGGAAAAAAAAAAGCCTCAGGAGAGGGTTTCTGCACTGCTCTTAAGTTTCTTTACTATTTATTTAGTTCTTTTGTATTCTGTACATCCCATCTTCATAATTAAATTTCCCCAGTATTTTCTGTGCCCTCTCTATATTTTTGGAAGAGTTTTTTTGGAAAAGCAGGATTGCTTTAAATACACCTAATTAACTTCATGTTGCTGTTGTTGGTTAATGAAATATCTCAAATCCAAGAACAGGGTGAGGAAAGAAAACCGAAATCATGAAAGCTGACTGGCATGGGCTAAGAGGCTGTAAATCACATAAGACAAGACCATAGTTAGATTGTTTGTGAATATTTCTATTCCATAATCACCAAAGGAAAAAGAACATGTCCCTTTCAATTTTGACAGATCGGCGAGGATTACAACAGTGGCTCAATTTATACCTGACACACGTTGGCTGTCTAGGAAACCCTTTTTTGCCTTCTGTCTCCTATTCCAATATATTAAGAACTAAAAAAGCAGCAACCTTTGCTAACCATAGTTATATTGTCAATGACTCGGTTCCTGCTGTGGTCTTGCTCATTCAAGTTCATTAACTCATTCAGTTTGTTTTTATTATCCGTTGATAATAAGCACTTGATAAATACATGAACTTGGATGAAGATAGGTGTATGCTTTCAAGCATAAGCTACCTATAAAAGCTGGCTTTTTCTTTTTAAATAATTTCTTTGCCTATTTTAAGCTAATTTGAAAGAAGAGTACTTCAACACAATGTAAGTAAATTATCTGTTAACTGGCAATTGTGAACATGATTCAGCTCTGTACAAGACTGATGAAAAATATTTTGAAGGTTAAAAAATTGGATTGTTACTTAGATAAAGAGAAGTATACAAATCAATATTTTAGTTTATGTAGACTTATGCACTTATCTATGAGTAAATTGGATCCCATAAAAATATAATAAACTGCCTAGGCAAGACATTTCATTTTGTTAAATATTAAGGGGGTTTTGTGCAATTTCAGTCTCCAAATTTTTATAGCACCTCAGATTCTACCTTATTAATAATCTTCTTTGAAATACAGGAAAAATGTAAAGCTAACATTTTATATGAAAATATATGTGTACATATTGAATTTTTTCAATTTTTCTGAAAAATAATTGCACCCTTAATTGTTTTATTGAAAATTTTCATTTTCTTTAAATCCTTCAAGATTGACTGATAAATATGTCTTCTTCCACTAACATCAGCTTAAATATTCATAGGCTCGGTCAAAAGAGGTAGTTGTTGCACTTGGGAATTTAAGATCAATTTACCACTTTTCAAACAGCTGATATTTTATAACCGGTGGTTAATTTTGAGTGTTTTATTAAGACAATGATTGCAAGGAACAAAAGTGATACAAGTGAGTGTCCAACTATCCAGCAAGTAGAAGTTCCATTCATTTTCCCTTCAAATTCTTTATCTATACAACAGCTTATTGCTCATATTATTAAAATACTTTTTTGTTTCCATGAAAAGCCTATTGAACAGGCAACCCAAACGAATATTTTAAAGTTCTGGAAAAGAAGGGGTATGGCTTCCAAGTAAAACTGTCAAAATATGCATTTACTATTCAATTCCTTGCTGAAATAAAATTTTTGACAAGAACATATCACAACTTTAATGGAACCCCTCTTATATTGGAAGAAAGATAGTGAGCCCACTCAAACCCAACAGGAGTTGTAAAAAGACAGTTCCGTAAAAAGACAGTTAGTTCCCAAGAAGGGGCCCTGTACTGTCTGGCTGTGCTGCACTTTACCTGCAGGCAGCGTCCTTCCTCCAGGACAGTGTACCTCAGTCTGCAAATTTCTCCCTAAAGTCAAGTTTAGCAATTCATCAGAACCAGAGAAAACCTAAAAATCTGCATCCAAATAGCTAAGATTGTACTAACCAAAAGGAGATCCTTTTACCAAGATACTGCAAACTACCTGGCAAATTAATTGTTCTGAATTTCACCTTGGAAAAGGAAACAAATAACCCATAGGGGACATTCTTATTTTTAACTGCTTCTCATTAAGTCTTTTTGTGGAGGATGAACATACTCAGAGGACTGATGAATTTGAAACCTTTTTCTCTAACTAAAAATCCCAAATTAGTCACTTCTCTGATGAGGTATTTGAATCCTGAAAGTCTCAGGCTAGGGTCCTAAGATCCACAAGCCTTTTTTTTTTTGCCTTGACACCCAGTGATGAAGACATCGCTTACAGTATATGTATTTTGCTTTTGCAAGTAGCACAAATAAAAACAGTAACATTTTCTTGAAAAAAGTTGAGGCACACCAACTCTGCTACTTTGTAATATGTATTAATATGCAATTATTATTTTTTAAACAACAGTTTAGTAAGAAAAATAACACCTTTAACTTAGCAAAGCTGTCTTAAATGCATACAGATATATATACACAAATATGATAGCACGGCAATGTCTCTGCAATGAATAAACAAGTTCTAGAATCTGGTGGATGTTTTTGTGCATCTCCATGGCTTCAATCAATATTTAAGTCTCTCTATGGCATTAACATTTGTTAAGAGAAATAACAGACTTCAGTGAGTTCGATAAAAGCTCTTAGTGGCACAGCTCTCGTTTACTTCCACCAGGAAAAATAATGTATAATTTCGGCTTGTTGTCAATACATTCACCTTCCTTTCACAAATGTTTTTAGAGCTGAATAGCTCAATGCAGAGGCGTGGAACTGATTACCTGATTCATATAATAGAGAAATGCCATAAGTTGCAAGTCTTCTGTGGCCTGCATATTTACCTAACCATAAGAAAAAAATTATTAAATAATTAGTTTAGTTGCAAGTGTTGCTGCACTTCCCAGTTTGCGAAGTGTGCTGCCCTGGTGTGGGACCACACAACTGGGATGGTGTGCAAGGCATACTGACTCCTTCTTCATATCTTGAGACACACACTACATGGAGGCACAAGAGAATTTTTAACAGCCAAGACACACTGGTCCAGCAGGTACCAGACAGGTAACTACAGCATCCCTTCGGAGCACCCTGACTCCACTAGTCATGGCTAAACAAACCTAAGCAGGTCACCACCTCCCTCTATGCCAGCATCCTCTATCTATCCCTTGTTTGCTTTACGTATATAGAGATTGCTTATCTACTCAGAGAACATAAAATCTTTCTATATTGTCAGGAAAGTGGGATCTCATTGTGATTAGAACAGCATCAACATTCAAGAAAATGTTGGGTTTGGGTTTTTTTATTTGGTTGGTTTTCATTTCATGTTACACATACTTGAAAACATGGATTCAGAAGGCGCCTACAATGCTTCTCTGAACTATATAGGACACAGTAGAGAATCATGCTGTATTTGCACATCTCCTGTTCAACAAAACTTGTCTTTGCACCACTTTTAAATAAGGGCAGAGGACTGCACTAGTGATATAGCAAAAATAGAGCAATGGGACCCATTATTATGTATATGTAATGGCTCCATCGCCACACAATTAGGCAAGAGACTGTGACCTGTGTTCTAGATCATGTTGCAGGCTGTACCAGAGCCCTCAAAGGAACCAATTCACATAAATCTGTGTCCTCAGAGTTAAAATATAAATTTTTTTTCTTGCATGTGAATGCTATTGAGTACAGCTTGAACTTGGAACATGAAACAGCTAAAGAGAATAAGTGAAAATGCATAAATGAAGACAAATTTGAGCTCCCCAAAACCTACAGCAGGCAAAACAACTAGCACAAAAAAGATTTCCTCGTCAGCATGCTGTACTTTCAGTCTAGTGAGTGAAGTCTTTAATATTCAACTCCTGCAAAACAATTTGTAATAACCTACTCCAAGCATATTATACCATAAAAACGATAAGGTATATCAACCGTGTAAAATATTTACACTTTGTTAAAATAGATAGCTTTACACTTTATAAGTTATTGTGCTAGTCATTTGTTTTTCATAAGTCATGATTTCAAGTTTTTCTTAACAACCATCTTTCACAAATCAGCTAAGAACTCTATTATGAGAGCAGGCATGCCTATATTTAACAGTCTCCTAGCTAAAAATGCTAATAATAGCGTGAGCGAGGTTATTCAAGACTTAGCACTACAGTACCAGAAAAGACATGCACACTTCGGTCAATCTGGAAAAGGAAGCAATTGTTTCCTATAATGCTAAATAAGGCGGGGGGG
>NW_009233327.1:0-9081 GCF_000690835.1 Fulmarus glacialis | reverse complement strand
TAATGATTCTATGATTCTATGATTCATTTATAGTTGTGCAGCATACATGGTCTCTTGCTCTGAAAGAATTTGTATCAGTGGACAACATGGCATATTAATAATAATACAATAGTTACATGTCTCAAATTAACAGTTCTGCAGTCTGTTAACTGCTGGGGCTCTGCTTCTGTCACCAGTGCTGTTCCTCTGGATGGCAGTTCCTTCAGTCTGCTTCATGACGCTTGTTTGCAGGAGCAGCTAGCTCCCTCGTATGCTGAAGCAGAGTAGTGTTGACATGAGCAAGGGCTTAGATATAGTGCAGTTTCAGAAAAGTCTAGAAGAGGTTAAGAGGGAGAAGGAATGTTGAAAATACCGTGAGACATACTTTTTAGTGATTTTCTATTTTTTTTAAAAAGTACATATTTAAACAAATACTTAAGTTTTGGGACCTTTTATATGCGTTTTTGATTACTTCACGATCTGTGAGTATTGTGACACAAGCTATGTATTTTAATGCCATAGGTAAGTTCATTTTGACTTATTTCAGGCATGTGTTGTGGGTTTTTTTAAATACATTTTACAGGTTACAGATTATTAAATTGCATTCTGAAGTGTAGCTGTTGTGTTTGTTTTACTTCAGTCTGAATGACATCCGCTGGACATCTAGCAATATGTAAAGGAGACCAGCTTTATTTCTGATTTGCGTGAATGATCTGAAGTTGGAAAGGGAGACTGTCTTCTGCTGGAAAACAAAGAATGGCACAGACAAGGCCCAGCCATCCAATTCCTAATTTTTTTTTCAAAGAAATGCTGGAACTTCTGAAACATTGTTCTCTTGACACATGGAGCGATATGAGGAGATACCCTTATACATACCACGTAGGGATTTCCTAAACACCTATTTGTTAAAGTGGGAATATAGAGAAAGATGTTCACATACGTGATACAGTAAAGGAGAAGGCAGAAACTTACTCTCTTTCTACTGGCATAATTGCACAGTCGGAATGAAGTAAATGCAGTATAAAAACCCATACATACAGATATTGAGAGTATAATGGGAATAATAGCAGGTAGGTTCAAAGAATAATATTTTTAGCAGGGAAAAAGGAAAAGAAATAGGAAGGCATTTCTGTTGTAGGTAATGGCAATGGCACAGTTTCTAAAGGTGAAATGCAGACAAAAGTTACAGCTTTAAAACACAAATTGAGCTCTCAGAATGAGCAAAGTAACTTTTCTGTCAATAACTGCCAAGGGTTGGGGACAAATACTTGTGGTAAATATTAAGGTTATGCATAACACATCTATTTTCATAAATAATTTGGAAGACACAAGTTAATAGGAGGAAACAGATGAGTGTTGTAGCAGTTGCCAGACATCCAAGAAGCCACTGTGTGTGAGATGTTAACTCAAAGCAGTGCTGTTGTTTGCACTTTTTTTTTTTCACACGGGTTGGTTCATGTGCTTGAAAGCATCACTGTGGTATATGAAGAAATCCTTCAATAAGGATGTTCATATAGAGTCGATGAACAGAAAAGTAGAAGCCTCTGAATAGCTTTTTAGCTGGTAAAACTTAAAATGTTTTACAAAGAAGATTCTGTATAGATTAACACAGTAATATAATAAATTGCTGTTTAATATTTACGTCTGGCATCGATATGTATGTAGTTAATATTAATGATTAATTTTATTATAGATGACATACATTATGTGTGTATTTATATGAATGTGATATGGGAAATATCTGTAAGACTCTTAGTCGTGTCTATCAAATACGAATATAAATCTCCTTCTTACACTGAAATAAATTCTGAGTGATGGCAGAGAACATGCAATGGGAGAGTGGGACTAATGAGGTCCAAGGAAGCTTGTAAGGAGGGCTAAAAAGAACCCATGGCAAGTGCACCTGAAAAAACAGCGTGTAAAAAAATATTCCAAACTTTACCTATAAATGCATTTTCTCATTATTTTAAGCAAAGGTATTCCACCTATTACAGGAATTTAAATCTCTCTTACTGAAAACGGTATGGATCAAAATCAGATTTTTGCTGAGAAACATTTAAATCTTATAACAAATCCCAAATCCTTTCAACGTATGAAATATTTTGTCTTTCACACAGCAATGCAGAATTAGTATTATGCACTTTTTTCATACAGTCATAGAACTTAAGTGATAGAAGAGATACTTTTTAGTTTAAAAGTAAACAAAGTTAGGTTTAAGCAAATCTTAAGACCCTGGAAAACTGGATTCACAGAAAGAACATTGGCATGGTAATTGAAGCAACGGAAACTCTTAAGTTCATGGCCAATGAAAATTAGCGTTGTTTCTGCTTTTTTGACTAGTTTTGAGCTAAAAAAATCTAAGGTGCTTCAAGTGTATTCCAAGGTATTTTATTATAATCTGTGGTGATTCAGTTAATATCAAGCATAACTTTAAAAGTTTTTTCTTGTTTTTGTTTACTTCGGCTAACAAAAATATGCGGAGGACCTATACATCTACTCCTTACCACATAAATAAGGCATTACAAGTATATTTTTAAAACATTTATAAGATATGATGATACTATGATGATTTTTTTTTCTTACATTTCACTTTTTTAAGATGCTTGGAACTAAATCTAGTAAATGTAATGCTTTGTTTTATAAACAGGTATTATCCTAGAGAATTCAACAGTATCTCATCTGTAAAACAAATAACTAAATAAAAAGCAATAGCTTGTGATCTTTGTTCTCTGATGAAAGTTCTGTGAGCACTCACTGTAAGTTGAAACTTTAGGAATTTCAAAACAATATTTAAACTCACATATTTCCAGTCTATTGAAAAAAAAAAAGGCGGGGTGGGGGTGGGATGCTATTCTTAGATAACATCCAGGCAGCACAGTAACAGACAATAATGTTGCAGTTTAATTCATTTTAAGTTTCAGCTAGATAAATGATGCTTTTTGTTTGGTGCTTTTATGTGATGCTTTAGGGAGTGAAATGTAGATTAAAATGATGAATGCTGCATGCAATACTCTGTGAAAATAATATGGTAATGCTTCAACTGCTCAGGCCTTCTTTTCCAATAAATTTTAAATAATGAGATAAAACAAATGTAGGCATGTACCCAGACTAAATGTTTTGCTCTGGAGCTTTCATTTTCTGATATTTAACATGAAAAGAAAGCTGTTCGCACAGAGACAGCTGTTTGCACAGAATATATATTGGCATAGTTTCATTATGCATGTCTAATGCAGTATGTGGTGTTTTCTCCTTTTAAGTATGTATTTGCAAGATTATTATTTCAAAAAGCTAACTGGAATAGGCATAGTTAATTCTCTAAAGTTGCAGCCATTAAAAGATGTGTGCAGCAACATAAATAGTAAAAGTCTCAATAGTTTTTAGATGATCTCAGATACTAAATTAAAGTTTCTGAGTATTTATAACAACTTAAAATAATGCATCAAACAGACTAATATCTTGACAAGATGCAGCTATTAAGCTCTGAAGGTAAGAACAGATAAAAATGCACCTGAACAGGGCACACTGCTGTTCTAATCAAACACAGAAATATCAGAATAGTATTTCATTTTATACCATTTCATTCTAAGTATTTATATTATTCATTGCATTTGGTCTGTCACATGAAACCTATTAAAGTAGTAAATATCAGTGTAAAAAAGAAAGTGAAAAAGAACAGCAATTAAACATAGACAGCCAAAAGAAAAGACTCTAAGAAAAAATGACTTGTGTTTATTATGAATACCTCCTATTCTGTTCATCAAGAATAATACACTTATTTTCTAATTAAGGTGAACTTTTTGGCTCTCAAATTCTTGACTTTGGTAAATGCTATAGTCTGTATTTATTAACAAAAATTGCCTTTACTTTATTAAAAAAATGTCCAATTCTTGGATCATGACTTGATTTTGCACGCTATGACCTTGTTCCTTTGATCAACTGTTAAAAATATCTTTTTGTTGCAGACTTAGGGTAGAAGGAAAACACAGTGGTGAACATTGAAACAAGTTTATCCATCTGAGGCTGAAGTTGTGTGCTTGAAGTTTGATTCAAGTTGCTATTTATTCAGATTTCCTTGAAAACAAAATTATGGGATATAGCTACACCAACATTTCCGATTAGGATAAAATAATTATGCAAGTCTTCATCCAAATTATTTGCAGAAAAGCAAAGGGGTTTATGTTTTCGTCACTTTCGTCTCTTTACTTTAGTCACTTTCATAACACTATGCTTAAATTATGTTGCATTTCTTTATTGTGAAGAGTGCAGGTGTATATTCATATGTTTTTGAACATATGAAGCTGGGCATACTGAAGCCTTAGGAAAATAACTGCAAACACATTGGTCCATATAGTATCAGGCATATGATATCTGTCAGTGTCTCTCAAAGCTCTAATTTGGGTTTATATCACGGTAGAAAAAGGAAGCAAAATAAGAGTCAGACCCTGTGTATTGGAGAAAGAAAGTATTGCAGCTTCTAGTGTTGATAAAAGTATCTTGCCCTCTCCTTCAGCTTACTCAGAGCCTTACTCACATTCTCTGTGATCCTCATACAAGAGGAAGATTAATTTTAAAACATAACTAGGAGGTCAGTTAGGTCAGCAGTGGCAGGACTCAAGGGTTCACAGTACTTCAGAAAAATGGAGAACTAACCCTGACATAACTGTGGAACATGCACAACTACATGTCAAACGACATGGGAATATATATCCTTCTGCTGGTGCTTGTGATAAGACTTTCCACCATACACCAGCCTGAGAAAGCTTGAGGGAAGAACCGAGGCTAGTTAAGCAAGCGTAAAGCCCAAAAATAAGCAGGTTTCTCTTCGTAAGGAGATTTAGGCTTTTGCTTTGCCAGTTGTTTCAGGTGCCAGAAGACCCCAAGAACACTTCTCATATCAGCCACCACCATTAAATGTCAGTTAAATTCCAGATATGCTTCTATTATCCTGACTCATGTAGGCTCTTCCACTGATATGTGCATCCCATAACTTATTTTTAAGAAAGTTAACAAAATTACGGTTCTATGTCTTCATCAAGTATTTTTGGAAGTTACAAGATTATTAAAAACGCTTCCTCCAGGAAATCGTGTAAGTTTACATACAGAGTATTTTCAGTTTTAAATGAAACTACATTCTACTTTTAAATGAGCAAGACTGGAGTAAAGGTTTCCTTGTCTATATTTGCTGCCACCAGATGTCACTGTGTAGATTAATAACTACGACCCTTTTTCCCTTTTTTAGCTTTTTTTCCCATTTGATTTAATCAAGTATGATTTCCAAAAAGATGAACCAATTAGAAATAAGCATGGTTGGTGTGAAAAAGTTAAGAAAGGTGAGTATGTATTTTAATAGGATATAACAGCCTTTTGATTGTAATACAAATACTCCAGAATATTTTTTTAAGGAGCCTTACTATTGTATTACCGTACTATGCCAACATCAACTATTACTCTTTGTTCTGACGAAAGCATGATTTTTGATCTAAGACAGAACATTATTAAATATACCAGTGCTGACACCAGAAGAACTTGGGAGATCCTTGGATATATTCACAGAAGAGCAATGTTCAGAAGTGATGATGTGATATTATCTCTGAATATGTAGATAATGACATCTGTGTTTTTTAAAGGAGATTAACATAGTGAGATGATTGCCTAAGAGATCTACAAGAAAGACTGGTGGATTAGAGCAGATGCTTTTTGGTGAGAGATTAAGTGTTCCTGACTAAGTGAGTTGATTAAGCTTACCAATTTTTTTTTTTTTTTTTTTTTAAAGAGGTTGCTTGATTATAGCTGTCTTCAAAATACTTATCAAATATCTGGTATCTCTTGATTATACCTATTTTCAAAGTGTTTAGCAGATACTGAAGCATCTCTGTTGTACTGTAGGAAGGCAACAGCTGTAATTAATGCCTGGAAGTTGAAGCAAGAAAAACTCATATTAAAGGTCAGGCAGACAGCTTTAACAGGGAGCTGAAGTGGATTTTTCAAAGGAGTTAACAGATTCTCTAACAGGTCTTACTCAAAGATGGGCACTTTCAGGAAAATGTGGTCCCCAAAACATGAAATTTTATAGGAAATTATCTGTAAGGATGTTGGACTGACCTGTGAAGGGAACACATGCTCTAATTAGACACCTAGTCTAATTCTTTTGCAATTATGCCACTCAATCTAATAAAAAGTATTACCTCTATCTATAGACTTTGTCTTACCCATGTCCTATATCTTCAGAGCATCAGGGCTCCAGTGATGCTACCAGTGAAGTAAATGCTTTCACCTTAAACACTACCAATTTATGGAAAAAAGGCACAGCTCTTTTATGAGGAGGCAGTCTTAAATTAAAAATTGTGCATATGTTTGGACACATTTTTATTTTTATATATTTTCATATTTATAATTCTTGTCTCTGATACAAAGTAATATAACTCTTAAGCTTTATTGTTCAGAATGTGCTTCCAAAAAGGTTAGGAGTTCATACAACTATTCCACTTTCAGCAAACTAACACCCTGATACTCTACATGCATAACAGGATAATCCTATCTCCATCTCTCCCTATTTTTTGAGAAAAAAAATTATATTAAAACTTTTATATTTTACTTCAAAAAGATGGCAATGAGGTTATGTCACATGAATGAAAATTCTTAAGAAATGTTCTCAGAACTTCTGAAAGGACACTAAATAGGGATTTAATGCCTGGGTTGGACACCTGCTTTTCATTAACACTAGTTTTTCAGTAGGAAGCTGATGAAGTTGACACTCATCACTGGAAATTCAGTAAGGTGTGGGGAGTGGGACATAATATTCACTCGAAGTGTGCACTTTGAGAGGATAGTAAACCTGTTAGTGAACTCACAACTGATAGATGACAGTTCTGAGAGAAAACTGTTTGATGAGTCATCAGGAAGAAATAAAAAAGACTGGGAATTTGAGTAGACAATATTGTACTGTGTCCTTATGGTCATTTTGCATGTAGAGGTGACCACGGGAATTGTAAAGCAGTAGAAACAGGTAAGTTTTTATTATTGGGTCTTATGTACTGAACCCTGCCAAAGTTGGTTCCTCATCTTGTAAAATCATATATACCAAATTCATATTAATGTAAAGTACAGGAATGCAATGATACCTTAGGTTTACATTCTGTCAACTTCTCTGTATAGGGGAGGCTGGTCTTCTCATTTCCAAAGTCAATGCGAAGAACCCCTTCTTTGGTTACGCTGGCAATAAAAGACACACAGAAAAGAAATTACTCTGTGAGGTATTTAAGAAGGGAGATCTTTATTTTAATACTGGAGATCTAATGGTTCAAGACCATGAGAATTTTCTGTATTTTTGGGACAGGATTGGAGATACCTTCAGGTATAATAATTGTTTCTTTTCATTTCTTCATTAAAAACCATGGACATGCAGAATAGAATAATACTGTTCTATTTGTTTTCAACCAGAAGTGTTCAGTTTATTACTATTGTGATGTAGTTTGTAATGATCTTGAAGTGGATGATAGGGGCTTAATTTTGTAAAAAGTGTTCCCGTGGAGCTGGATAGCTCATTTCCAGAATGTTTTGTAGGAATTACAGCTCTGAACAGTCCTTCCAATAAGCATAGTAACTAGTGATGGTTTTGCTGCGAGCAAGGAAGTTGGATGCTGAAGTGGAGAAAAATGTATCAAATAGTAAAGACTGGTCACATCTGATACATTTAGATACATGTCAAAATTTTGAAAACCGTTATATCAGATTATGATAAGCTTTCATTGTGCTTTAAGTGATAGCTAATATCCAGTTCCATTTGAATTGCAAGCCTTGTGTTCTGGTGATCAGATCAATATACCAACGTGACAAGTGGGAACAAATTTGAGGTGTTATTAGTCTGAAATGGTGTTCCTACTAAAGTTAATGTTTTTTAAAGAGGAGTTGTCCATATGTTTTCATGGAATTAAATTATTTTTTCACATGTTTTAGGTGGAAAGGGGAGAATGTTGCAACTACAGAAGTTTCCGATGTCATTGTAATGTTGGACTTCGTACAAGAAGCAAATGTGTATGGTGTATCTGTGCCAGGTAAAAGAAGCGTCAGCTGTATGTTTTTCTTCCCCTAGGTTAGTTGCTAACCCTCATAATTCTTTTATTTCATGTTTTAAACCTATAAACCACTTCTGATTGAATCATCTGTTTAACACCTAACTAAAATGTAGACGTAGATAATGAAAATACCACCAGATTGTGAATGAGCCAGTGAATCATGCATTTTATGTATATGCAGTGATGTGTATTTTTGAAAAGTTATCTTCCGTGAATTTGTGATAGCTACATAATCTAAACTAAAGTTTAAAGATTTATTAAATTCACATCCATGGAAAATCCACACATCCATGTGTCAAAATAAAATGTTAACAAGGTAAGAATTAAAGTAACTCTGAAGGAAAGTCTATGAAGAAATTATTCTGTCTTATTTCACTTTTCACTTAGCCTCATAAACCATCTGTAAACAGATACATTACAAAACCAAGCACAAGGTGAAAAAGAAAATGAAGAGAAAAATAAATAAATTATTAGGAAAAAAAAAATTAATTTCTTTTTAATAATTTTTTTTTTGTTAATTTTGATGAGATCATCTGGGTTTGATTCCCATTCATGCTAAATCCTTTTTTAAAATGTGTACTAGGTCTGGCTGGGATAGAGATAAGTTTCTTTATAGGAGTCCGTACGGTGCTGTGCTTTGCATTGGTGGCTAAAGCAGTGTTGATAACTTACCAATGCTTGGCTATCGCTGAACAAAGCTTGCACAGCATCAAGGCTTTCTCCCTGCAGCGAGTATGCTGGGGATGGGCAAGAAGTTGGGAGCAGACGTAGATGGGACAGCGGGCCCAAACTGACCAAAGGGATATTCCATATTATATGATGCCATACTCAGTAATAAAAGCTTGGGGAAAGGAAGAGGGTGAGATGTTTGTGGTTATGGCGTTTTTCTTCCCAAGCAAACACCGCATGTGGCGAGTGGGGCCCTGCCCTGCAGGAAGTAGCTGGACATCTGCCTGACGATGGGAAATAGTGAATGAAGTCCTGGTTTTGCTTTGCTGGTGCGTGCAGCTTTTGCTTTCCCTATTAA
>NW_009233326.1:400-782 GCF_000690835.1 Fulmarus glacialis | reverse complement strand
CTGAGCCCTGACCTGGGGGTGCTCTGAGCTGTGATCCCGGGACACACTCGTCAACTCTCGTCTCGCTCCAGGGCCACCAGCACACACCTCTCAGCCTCTGTTTCCCCTGGGGAGGGACAGTCCTGTCCCCGCGGGCACCACAGACGCAGGTGCTATATCCTGCTCTGATGATGCTTTGAAACATGCTGTGCCTCAGTTTCCCCTTCTAGACCCATCTGATAGAAGAGGGACAAAAGGCGACCCCAGCCCTTCCCTAGCACCTTCAGGCACTTCCCACCCTCCTCCCGGTGGAAATCTCCTCCTTGGAAGTAAATCAGGCCACGAGGATATTCCACTCCGGGAACAGGGATGAGCTGGGACGTGGGCAGCACCGGCAGGAGCC
>NW_009233326.1:0-244 GCF_000690835.1 Fulmarus glacialis | reverse complement strand
ACACACACCCCCCCCCAGGGACCCTGAGGTGGGGGTGACACCCGGCTCTCGCTCCCTCCTTCTTGCAGGTTCCCACTGGTGTCCCCAGGATTCTCCCCCTCTCAGGACAACTCTCCGTGGGCATCCCTTGGCATCCCACGCCCGGGCGCCTGCTGCCACCCTCTCGCCTGGCACCTGCCTGCTCCAATTCCCCCTCGTTCTCTCTCTTTTGTTAACGATGCATTCACTCACTAATTTAACCTGG
>NW_009233325.1:289-1725 GCF_000690835.1 Fulmarus glacialis | reverse complement strand
CCCTGCGGGGCTCCGGCGGGACCACCCGCCCTCCCCGGGCAGCAAGCCACCGTGACAGGGGTGTGCGGCGTACGGGGGCGGTGATATGATTTGTTCCCTTTGGTTCTCTAAGCTTTGCTTTCTGTTTATTTTTGTCTCTCTTTTTCTTTAATTATTCTATTAGTACAATATTTAAAATGTCTTAACCAAAATAATGTCAAAGGATTTTTACTTGGGCATGTGTGCCAACAATAATCACTGCTAAGTCTTAAACAATTGTAATAAAATAAGTGTCTTGCTGTTAATGATACCTCATTTGTATTAAAGATCCTTTAGTAGAAGCAGTTTCTACAATTATTTCAACTAATGCTTATCTGCTATGTTGGATTTTGAAATCAAAGTACATGCATGGAAAATTACAAGCTGTTCTGATTTACTCGGCAGCGGCACAATCATTCCAGAAGCCCAAGAGCACTGCTTGCTTACGGAGATAATTTCAGGAGATTAGAGCTACCTGTAGTGGAAGTTAACAGTGTGAATTGCATAGAGCCGAGATCCGAATCCTCTGAACGTGGCAATGGGTAATAACCTTAACAGGAGCCTGACCCCAGAGGATGCACCTCAACCTCTTGCTATGGATCTTCCCTTTTTTTGCCTTTTTCTTTTTTCATTTTTTGTGAGTATAACTCATCGTTGGTAAGAATTCAATTTTGAGGCAAGGACGATGGGCAGGCTTTCCTTTAGAAACATGCTGAAAAGGAAAAAAAGGGAAGTTGGTTTCAAGAGGGGAGTCCCATTGCTGCTGTTCTGTGCTGCAGCTTTGGGCTTTGGACACAATCACTTGAAGAAAATCACTTCCCTTTTCTCCTCAATAATTTTTGCAACAACAGTTCTTGGATATCTGCGGCAACATGCTTTCCAGTCCAGAACTTTCCAGATCCATGCTAAATAATCGGATCAAATCCCTTCTGCAATAGCATTTACCTGCATAAATCAATATAAATTCTGTATTTTTGGCACCTGTTTCCTTGGGATGGTTTAGGATACCAAGTCATTCCTGAAGAAACAAGAATTGCACTGTGCTCACCAAAGTATAAAGACGATGTTACCATGTCCGTGCAGGTCCCTAGCTCAGCACGTGTTGACCAGAGGCTGGTTTGGGGGTGTCCTTCACATTACCCTTTCTAAAGCAGAGTGATAACATCAGCTCCCCACATCTCGACAGGGCACTTCTGGAGCTCGGACATCACAGGCGGCAAATGAGACCCCCCCCACCCAGAGATCCCTTGTGGGTTTCTTTGGCCACTGGCTTCCAGCTGGGGTAGCCTGGTCCAGACACACAGCCCCTGCATCCCTGGTGCTGCTGTCTCCTCTCCCTGGCCTCCCCTAAAATGCCATCTGTGCCATAAACAAAGCACCATAAAACCTGGCACCGCAGAGCACAGCGAATGCAACCC
>NW_009233325.1:0-271 GCF_000690835.1 Fulmarus glacialis | reverse complement strand
ATGCCGTTCATCGTCATCCCCTCCGCTCTGCCTCCAGCAGAGAGAGGAGAGGAGACGGAGAGATGAGCGAGAGGGAGAGGAGAGGGAGAGGAAGAGGAGACGAGGCTTTCTGCTCTGCTAGCAGCTGGCAGCTTGATTTGGAAGCTCTTGCGGTTTTCAGGGAAGCTGGCTCGACCCAGATTTCAGCATTTCGAGCTTGCAGCCCCATGGGCTACTGGAGCATGCCAGGGCAGGAGCCCGGGACCGGCTGCGGCGGGAGGTGCCATGCGTC